>NW_020536160.1:0-39601 GCF_003426905.1 Ctenocephalides felis | reverse complement strand
TTTATTTTTCGAGGTTCATTAATATAAATCAGCAGCCCTCCACCCATTCCAACCATTGTACAGGGTTTCCACAAAAAAGATTTTTGATCATTATTCATTTTTTTTATTACATAGGGACCATTCTGTTTTAATAACAATGAAAAGTTATAATAAACTGTTCTTGTCATAGTGACCACATTAAAAGATTTTTCTGTCGTGATATTTTCACCAACTGAAACCGCTCATTCAGATGTAGGGCTCCCAATACCGTACAAAAATCTAAATACCGGTATTCGATATTTAAAAATGAAATTCCTGGATCCCGGTTTTAATACCAGTATTACCGATGAAAAATTGGTTATATTTTTACTTACTTCAGTTGTCATAATTCTAGGTAACTCTTCCTTTTCTATATTTCTTCATTTCCTTCTTAATGTTCGTGTTTCATTTTTTGCTTTTTACTTCAATATCTCACTATTCAAATTCTGTACTTGATTTTCTTAATTTGACAGTACAAATTTTACGCCACCGGTGGGGTTTGAACCGAGTACCCCTGGGGACGAGCATGCTACCCACTAGGCGACCCTCGCCTCAATATATTATTTTTCTTACATAGTTAAAAAAAATCTGCCAATGTTGTTTTTTGTCCCTCAAATGCCCTTTGCTGAAAATTTCGTGCTGTGAAGTACGCACGTTGTCCCTTCTCAAGATGAACTGCCAGATGCTGGACAGAAGGGTTTCGTTCATGAATTGGAAAACTAAAAATATGCCAAATAGCTTTGTTGCTGCTAATATATCTACCCATTTGATAATGCGTTATCTCATCATTTTTATTTATTAATATTATCAATATTTTATTAATATTTTGTAGCTCAAATATTGCTAAATCATTACCATTAATGACGTACTTACAAATGTATTTTATAGATTTGACTGAGCTGCAAAGTTCCACATTAATATAAGCTTCATATGCTTTTGTAAGTAATGGTGAGTATGCTACAACCCACCATCAATTTCAACTGGCTCATCAAAGTTACGTAGTCTTATTGTAAAAGTGTGTCCACCATTGTCTTGATCTCTGCGTCGGTACAGAGGATAACCGTCAACGTCCGTGATGGTATCATTAGTTGGTAGCTTCGAAAAATTTTTCTCACACCTTCCATTTTCCATACATGGCGCCTCCATGTTGAAAATTCCACACGGGCCATGGATCATGTGTTTCGTGAAAATATCAAATAATTTTTGATCTGTTGTTTGATCAGCTGTTTCTGCTGATATTATTTGATCAATATTTTGTGGTCGGATTTTATCTTCGAGTCAAATTAAAATGGACATGAGGCAATCCACGTTTTTGCCACTCAATCGAGTACAACTAACAACGTGTGATACCAAAAACAGAATATTTAACAATGAAGTCAATTAATGATTTCAGCTTCTGTCTAAGCACACGCGCAGTTATTTATTTTATTTTATTTATTTTATTTATCATATAGCCCACAGAGAAGCTCCAGGAGGACTTAAAAATACAATTTTAATATATGATACAACAGCAAATAACATAATTCATAACATTACAATACATAATACACAATAAAAAAACTATCAAATTCTTAACGGTAAAACTAAATTATATATAATGGAAATAACCAGCTTCTAATGATTGGAAATGCTTATCGTTAATTCCAACATGCAATAGGATATGCGACAGTAAATTTCTAAAAGTTCGAAGACTCGGCAATATAAATATTTGCCTCCAGAAATAGCAGGCCTTTGGCGACATTTTTATAAAATGTCAATGAGAGAATTTTATCTTCAAATGTGAACTTTCTTCCATTCGGTTTTTTGTATGTTCTCTCAATTTGCATTTTATGACTTGCCCTTAAAATTAACGTTGCTGGAATACAAGAGAATTTTTCAGCACATTTGATGCTCTGCTGAAATTTGTCCCGTAAATTTGTATTTTGTTTTTAATTCTTCGCATCTCGCACCTCCTGTATCAAAATTTTTGATGTGTTATAAATCTTATGGGCTCCAGGTGTCAAGGCATTGCTGCGTTTTTGTTTGACACTCTGCAATAGTTTACAGTTTTTAAAAATAAAGTAATTAATATTATTGTAATTTTCAAATGCATATACCATTGCGAGAAACTGGTGTAAATCTAATTGATAATTTTAGAAACATCCTTTGTCGCTTAGGGGTGCTCCAATTTATTTCGAATTAAATTTATTAAAATAAAAAAATTACTAAAAAAAAAATCTCACTGTGCATAATTACCTGTGACCGGAATCTCTCTTATATGACAACAGCTCCCTTATGTCTTCCTTCATTTCATTAATTTCATATGATAATTTGGATAGAGTGTTGATGCTACTATCTAACTTGTCCTCTGCGACATATATATTGAGACGAATGAATTTTTTTTATGGGAATTTAAAAGATTTTAATAAATAGTTTAAATATATAAATTTTAAATAATGTACCCGTCTCCATATTGGGACTCTCCTCTACTTTTCCATGTTAAATTTCACACACATATTAATATAATTATAGATATATATATATATATATATATATATATCACTTCTGCAATAAATATATTAACATGAATGTTTTGTGAATGCTATGATATAAA
Organism: Ctenocephalides felis; assembly: GCF_003426905.1. Classification (NCBI taxonomy): domain Eukaryota; kingdom Metazoa; phylum Arthropoda; class Insecta; order Siphonaptera; family Pulicidae; genus Ctenocephalides; species Ctenocephalides felis. The sequence goes on along the minus strand of NW_020536160.1, from coordinate 36,990 downwards.
CGATATTAAATAATATACCTTTCTCTATATTGGGGCTATCCTATTTGTTCGTTTTTCTCCTGTTCACCATCACACAGGATGTGAACTCTGCCCTCGCTTCATATACTTTTATTAGTTTATAATTTGAAGATGTAGCTACACATCTCTTCGTGACAATTTTGTATTTCACAGTATCAGGAAGGGGCTTTTACACCACTTAATCATTTTATGAACCTTCAATGGAGAATTATCTATTGGCCATAAATAGTTTGTTTTCTGGGCATTGAGAGCCCACGAACAAGGTATATGTCCACATTTATCCTCCTTATCGTAAATTATAACATCCTATGTAGGCTGCGTGTTTGGCGCGAACAATTTCATTATTTGTCCAAAATTCTACTGAAGATAAGTGAGACAATACTCTGATGACAAATTTTTTAATGGAAATCTTATCAAGGTAATACTTGCAATTAAAGTATTACCAGGTTGTAGTACTAGTGGTGCACCATGTAGAGAACTCAAAATCCAAAACATATCAATAGAATACTAGAATTGTAGAAGGCAACATCAAGTTATACATCTTGGATTTAAAGAATATTCAAATATTCTTATTTTCAAATTTCTTATTTCTATTTGGTAGAGTGTTGCATGCCAATCCACTTCATAAAAAGCATAACTCGTGGTTTAGTAAATCTAGAAAATTGTTAGAATGTGACATTTTTTAAATTATTTTTTAAATCGTCCGAATGATATTGAGCTGTTTAGTTAGTTTTTTGTTAAGCGAAAATAAATCTAAAAAAAACAAACGCGTTAGTACATCAGTATGTAATGTATTGTAAATTTGCCGATAGTTTTCTTGAATTGTGATTTTTTTCGAAATCAATGTTGTGATAATAATACTAAATAATGTGTGATTTAGTCTTTGAATATGTAAAATTAGTTAAAATATTTAGCAGTCACGAAGAAACTTTATTTGTTGAATGTTAACAAAACAAATTTTGAAATAAAATAAATAATTCAGAAAAGAAAATAAAATTTATAATAAAGAAAATAATAGAAAATGTTCAGATGATAGATTATGGTAATAGGAGTATTATAAATGGAATGAAAAATTATCACGTACATGAAACAAGAGATAATGAATGAATTGAAGTAAAAGCACTGTTATTGAGGTTCAACAACAACTAACGATTAAATAATAACGAAATTGCGAATTGAAACCAGAACAATTAAGTTATTTTGGAAGTGAAACAAAATAGTAAGCAATATGATTAATATTTACTATAATGACTCATTTATTTCAATATGACTGACGATATGAATATTTGAAGAGAGCATAGGTTTGCTTCTACGTAAAATAACATGAGCATATAACATGTCATGGAAGGAATTAACTTTGATTGAGACGATTGAGCATAACACGAGGATTTAGTTTATAATACACGGTATTTCATATACAATTTTAATTTCGATAGTGTCAGTAATTATGATTTATTTACATTACAATTTTCTTGGTCTATTTGTTGAAAAATCACACATGACAATGAAAAAGGAAATTTGATTTATAATGACCATTGTGATGGCAATGATTTGATGGCTTCATTGTGCCAAACTATTTGAAACATCCAAATAGAAGTTCGTTCCAATCCAGTCAAAGACATTCATGTCTTTATGATTGTGAACTACTCAAAGTAGTTTTCAACCAAATAGAAGAAACCGCCCTGGATTTACATTATTAACCAAATATCAAATTTGAAGCGGATGCAAAGTATGATACATCGTAATTCATACTTCAACATTTTTTTTATTTAATTTTGGATCTATTTGGCTACTAGATTATTTTTCTTCGAAGATCAATACCAAATGCTAAATAAAATGATATCTATAATTCAGTCGCAGAAGGAATTTTGACACATTTAATAATTTTGAGATATTTAGAAAAGGTGCCATCACAATAAATAGTACTAGCTTGAAGATTCTTCATCGCCATGCATAATTAATCAGGAACATAGTTTTAATTTGTACGGATTTCTTAATCATGGATCAAATGGTATAACTATCCTTAGTTTAGTCGAAGAAGGAAGTGACATCACAATAAATAATATTCGCTCAAAGGTTCAAATCAAGAGGATTGTTTTAATTTGTACGCAAATCGTAACCATGTATAAAATGCTATAATCTATTGGCAAACGAAGATATTTCAATACTTATATAAATTATTCAAGGTCGTGAAGATTGATTTGTCCAATTCAATTGCGATTGTAAAATCTTGGGACCTTCGACTGACTTAACTGATCTCTGGTAAAAGTTCTTCCAATCTTTACCAAATCACTTATGTATATGTATCTACTAAGTTTGTTAAATTGATATAAAAAGGAAATTGAAACATGTTATGCAGCCTGGATATTATATAAAGAAAAAGTAATGTAGAGTAAAATCGATTCGCACTCGAAATCGATATTAAAAATTGTGTATTGATATTTGCAAATATTAAGAAATTCTTGAAGAGAATAATCAGTTTTTAATGCAATAGGCTATATTTAACCAATTTTAAATATTCAACGATCAACACATGTAACTTATAGGATAAACTTGTAAGATATAATAAAATTTTCTTTGTTTTTCACTAAACTTACAATTGGAAAACTACAAACGCTTGAATACATTTCTACAATACATTCAATGTGATAACTTTAAAATGAATGTAAAATTATATGAATCATTAATAATATAATTATAGTTACTAATAGCACATACTATTGCTATAATAAAAGTAAAACATGTTTCTTATAATTTTACTTTCATTTTTATTTTGCCACTATATTAAAGCTATACATAAGATTTATTTTTGAACATACAAGAGACTGCGCATTTTGTAATCGATTTTATTTCTGTACTAGAAACGAAAATACTCCATTTATATTTTTTAGTTCCATATACGTTTCAATGTTTGTAATGCTCAAATTTTCGATCCATATTTTATCTAAGTATGCTTTTTCATGTCGTTGCTTGTACCATGTAAACTCAAGTTGAATATTTTACTTTTTATATATACGATTTTTAAATTTCGGAAAAAAGAATGTCTTCCACATGTGCACCACATTTTTTTTAATTTCATGTGAATTCTTGGATAAAAAATTTTCTTTCATTTCACTATTGAATTCTTGGATAAAAAATTGAATTCTTAAATAAAAAATTCTTGGAGAATGCATGCTTGTATATAATACTCATGGACCAGTGCAGCTGTTTTCCATTTGAAAGATATTTGGGACAGTTACTAAAATTGATACGAGGACCAGCAAAGCCTTTGCAACAAGTATCATGCAGACTACTCGAACAATTTCATGATAAATCAAATGTAGATCCAAATGATATTGAAATACATAAAAAAATTCCAAGATTGATTTTGTTAAAATAAATGGATATAAAATATATTAGTCAAATAATAAGGATTGCCATATATTGCTCTCTAATAAAAAGATAATGTGTGTGGATGAAATAATTGAACAGGAATCACATTTACTTTTTCGAGTGTTTCTCTTACCCTTTCAACCCGCACTTGAAAACAAAGTTGTAAGGTTTTTGCTCATACATTTCTTTTATCATTGATGTAATCAATTGCTTCTTGTTTGTTCCGCCGGTCCATATTTTTCAGCTTTTCTTCTAAACAGTCTAATTCTTCATTCGTCTTAATAGGTAACAAAAGATAGTTTTTTTCACGGATTGAATCTGTGAAGCTGATGCCTTGTTTCTCTTGACGAAAGTCATCAGCTCATTCAAAATCACTTTGAAAGAGCTCTGGCCACTTCTTCATTTTGCTTTGTTTGTATCTCCATTGAATATATATTAACATAGATTATATTGTTTAATTCGGTGTAATAAAAATATTAAACAACATACCTTTCTGCGCTGGTTTTTCCTTTTCTGGGATAGAGCTCAGAGTGTTATCGTCTGAGCTCTCAATACACGATTGATTTTGAGTTCTTTTTAAATACTTCTTCACGTTTTTATAATCGGTGGTGCTTCTCATAAACTTAGCCTCCAATTCAGAGTAATCTCTAAACGAAGGAGGCTCGCACGCCTTCAGCATCTTATTTAGTTTATAGCCTGCTACATTTTCTGATCATAATTACATAGTCTTCTCCTCATTTACAGCCCATGATGAGGGCACGTGTCCGCATGAACCCTCTTTTTAAAAATCACTATATCCCATGAACACTATCAAATATAATGGTACCAATTTTGAAATTTATTTAAAAAAAAAACTATAACTGATTATTTCAAATATTTAAATTAAAATAAAATTAAATTAAAATAAAATTATTTAAATTAAATAATTGAAATTATTTAAATTAAATAATTGAAATTCATTTTTGAGAGAACTTACCTCCATATTCACTTATTTAAAATTTAACTACGTAAACTTCTAACTACTTAAACTTACTACAAATACCTGCAACTGTTGCGACGATCAAAACTGGAAAGAAATACGAAATGCATTTGCGATCCTTGCAACTACAGGAAATTAAATTTTGGCGCGATTATTTATTAGTGTGGGCGCTGATTTACATTTTAAATCTTCAACACAAGATGCGTAAAAAATGTTCCGCAATATGCATTTATTAGAATATATAGAATGAAATATACATAAATAATAATATCAATAACAACTATGATATAAATAATATTGATAATAACATAAATAGGAGTGTTTTTAGTTTACATATGCATTCGAAAGTAGTAAAGTAAGGCATACTAGTGCACTCGAATATATGTTTCTATATTACTCTTGAATGTTTCAGCGACGTACAATTTATCATTGAAACACTGAGATAATATTTTACAGACATATTGTTTTCGAAATTAATATTGGTGTTTCGAAAAGCCATTTCTATATTGTTATCATGTCAGCCTTCGTATATAGGCGCTTCGACGGAACTGATGTTACCGGTATACATATATTTTTTTCGGTTTCTCTGGTGAAACGCATTCTTATCAACATTTAAAATACTGCTCTGTCCAGCCGCCTGCAGCATTTGCGTTTTAAAAACATGCACTTTAATTTATTGTGACAACTTTCTATAAACATAGTTCAAAAATCACCCTCACATAGTATTGCACGAATTATTAATTTGGTGGAACTGTTATAAATATTATTTACTGTATGAAAATTAAAAAACACCACTTTTTTGCTAACTATTTTATATATTAAAAAAAATGTTATTAGTACCATTAACTTATTTTTAGAAAAGGTTCAGGTGTTTTTACATATTGTCTTTCTCTTTTTTAGATGACTTTTATCCATTTTTAATTTGGGATGTGTGTTATTTTCGATATGTAGTTCACATAGAACACAAAAATATTTAAAGTTTGGATCTCCTAAATATGCTGGTGATAAGGAACGTAAAGCTAAACTGGGATCACACTCAAAGTGAAGCCATCTTAAACACATTCCACATTGTTGCCAAGAACTGCTGGATGGTATTAAGTCCCCATTGCAATTGCTTTTGCAATTAATAAACGCGTCTTGGGAATTTCTTAGACATAGTGAATAACTGTAATAATAAATAAACAACTTTATTTGTAATACAAACAAACTTGTTAATTCTGATAATTCAAAATTTTGTGAAAAGATATCTTTATCAGAATTCTGATACAAATAAGCACATATATCTAAATTATTATATTTACTTACAGAAACTCCGGCTTCTCTACAAAATTCTAATTAGTAAATAGGTTACGGAAACTCGTGGCGCTCGAACTCTCAAAAACAAAATAAAGGATCTTTGTTTAGTTTTGTTAGTATCATCTTCTAGAAGTGTTGCCAACTCAATCATGCCTGTGCCTATGCCATAGATTCTAGTGGACTGTAGACGGTAACAAAAGCGTAACAGTCACAAAAAAACACAACTTTCACTATGTTGATCGTCTTGGTATTCTTTGAGAGCACTCCTAATCACTTTCTCAACTTTTCAATGCAATATTTAATGAATATTTACACTATATCAATGGAAAATTTAAATGTTTCAACATAACCTCAAAAATGATTGTGAACAATTGTAAAAATAAATTTAGTAAAAACTCGGTCACAAAAATGTCCAAAGATTGTAAGATTTTGGATACATACTCTTGATATATAAAAAATAAATTCTTGAAATTTAAAAGAAGAGGACATAACTATAAGTTAACAAACATAATGCAAAAGATGAAATAGAATCAACATAAGTCAAATATAGATATCATATAGAAATGATTTAATATCCATCATGATATGATTAGAACTAAACAATAAACTATGTATATTAGAGATAAAAAAAATCAAATCAAATTGAAATATTTGATCCAAATGAAACCAAAGTTTAAATTACTTGTTATAAATTGTTAATTTAAAAACAAAGCATTTAAGTTAATCGAGGTTTAAATCTTGAAACCTTCTTGAACTTAGTGGAAGTAGGAATTAAATTTATAATACTGTATAAAATCATTGAATATGGGATCATTGATATGAAGATAGGATATGATTGATATAGCATAAAATTTAAAATACTCTAAAATAAAAATGTAATAGTGTAAAAATAGAAATATTTTTTATTTAAATTATTAATTTAAATTTATAAATTATTAAGTTATTATTAAGTTTTAAACGTACGATGTTGAAAAAAATTACTGAGCATTTTATACAATTTATCTGAATCATTTTAACAGTCGGTTTAGGAATACTGCGGACGTTATCGCAGACGGCACTCTTCTCGTCGCGGACGGCACTATAACCGCCATGGTGGGCAGTATCATCACTGCCACGGCTGGCAGCATTATAACCGCCGCGGTCGCCTCGCCCGTCGCGATTATTATTTTGGACACCGCGGTTGTTTTTTTGACCACCCTGGTTTTTATCTCGTCCGCCGCGATTGTATCCTTGGCCGCCGCGACTATCGCCGCCCTTATTATTTTCTCCTTTCTGCTGTGGGCCAGGCCCACTTTTGCACCAACTTGCTTGGTCGTCTGTGGACTAAAATAATAATTAATAATATAATAAATAAATAAATAAATAAATAATAATAGCTGAATGCTAAATATATTTATCAATGTATTTATATATTATTATATGAATCTAACCTTACCTTTTTATGCGTGTAGATTATAGTTTTCTTCTCTTTGAAGAATTTTTCGAAGTATATTTCTACGTTTTCGCCGCCATCATAAAATACTGGTAGGAGAGATAATGTACTTTCCTCCTTTTCGTACATTAATTCAATTGCCTTGAAACACAAGCCAATGGAAATCATGTCGAAATCTCTTATAAAAAAAGATAATGAAATCAAGTATGTTACATTTTCATGATATATTATTCAAGTTTGAGGAAGGGTAAATAAAACCTTTGTAAATATTTAGGGGCTGTTATCGTTGTGTGATTTTGTAATTAAATACCACTTTGTAATAATTAAACAAACATGTGTTTAATCATTACAAAGTGGTCGGTAATATGAGTGTAATAAAAAAATAATAATACTGTTCCGATCAACACAAGGACAAATAATTAATTGAACGCAGAGAATGTTCAGAGAAAAAAAATCCGTATCTCAATCCTGAATATTTACGTAAAATAATTTGTGATCATATATATATATATATATATATACATATACATATATATTAGGGTGGTCCTTGATATGGTCATTTTCGAATTTATTTGCTCCCAAGAGCTCAAATTCTTCCAAATTGATAAAAAAAAATCACTAAAAATTTATATACATATATATATATATATATACATACATATACATATACAGAAATATATACCTTTGTCCCCTTTTGATCATCTAAAAATTTAAGATGATCGAAGTACCAGAGTTTTGGCTGTAGACGTTTTGTGCGCTACAGCCCGAGCGCATAGAAGCTTTTATCTAGAATAACATACTGTTAGATTAACACAGTCCAAATCATCTAAACTAATAATTAATTTTGATAATATTTTCCTTATATTGTGAAGTTTTTAGTATTATTAAATACCTTGTTAACTTCCTTGTTAAAAACGCTCCTAATGCTTTTAATTTTTTTAGCCACTGTGGCTATGGTTGCATCTGGATTAATTTCTTTAAATGCCGGCAGCATTGAATTTAACGCATTATTGCGCATTTGTTTATTATGATATGCCTCGTCACTTATTGACCACAAACAAGTATGGGCTTTGTACATTTCTATAAATTTCACTATGAAATTTTCTGAATCCATATCTATAAATCCATCAAAATTATTATCAATAATTGTTCAGAATGTGCTAATTATAACTGAATATATAACTAAAAACTAATACGTACCTATATTTTCCTATTCAGATTTCCAACTAATAGAACTTTCTCACAGGATTATAATAGTCAAACTAAAATAATTACGGCCGCCGCGTTTGTTTACGCGGCCGTTGTTGCCTGTAACGCCGCCATTGTTGCCCGTACCGCGGCCGTTGTTGCCCGTACCGCCGCGGTTGTTGCCCGTGCCGCCGGGGTTGTTGCCCGTACCGTCGCGGTTGTTGCCCGTGCCGCCGCCGTTGTTGCTATTACCGCCGCGGTTTTTGCCTGGGCCGCCGCGGTTTTTGCCTGGGCCGCCGCGGTTTTTGCCTGCACCGCCGCGGATGTTGCCTGCACCGCCGCGGTTGTTGCCTGCACCGCCGCGGCTGTTTCCTATGCCGCCGCTCCAAGTCGCATCGCCTGCGGACTAAAATAATATTTAATAATATTATAATAGCTGATTGCTATGTATTTATGTATTATTATAAAAATTTAACATTACCTTTTTATAACTATATATTCTTATTTTCTTATCTTTGAAAAAATGGAGGAAATATTCCTCCACGTTTTCCCTGCCTTCATAAATAACGGGCAGGAACACACGCTCCTCCTTTTGATACATCAATTTTATTGTGTCGAAGCATAATCCAACCGCCTTCATTTTGTAACCTATTATATAAAAAATTATTTATATATATATATATATATATATATATAAATAAATATATACCTTGGTTATGCTCCGACACCCCACACAACAATACTGTGTGTCCAAGAAAGGAAGTCACCGATGTCACATCTCCTAATTTTATTGGTCTTGATTTTGCATTCGAGCTATAATAATGAAAATGTTCTAATTATACACATGTCCTGAAGAATAAAAAGTGGATTTAATTTTCTTACACAATATGACTCTGTATGGCAATCTGTTAATATCAGCAGCACCTCTTCTTTGGGTATTTCACTCACCAGAGTGAAATTCCTCAAAGCTGCCCCCATTTTATTTAAGAATGCTAGAAAAATAAAAACTATGATAATAGAAACGAAGAAATAGTTTTCAAATAAAATTATATATGTAATTTTAATAATACGCTATACATATCAATAAAAATCATGAATTTTTGTAAAAAAATATTATAATTTCTTAAAAAATATTAAAAAATACAAAAGTTAGAAAAAGCTAAACGTACTTACAATTTTTTTATTCCAGTGTAAAAAAGAGACTTTTAAAAAAATTCATGTTTTTTTGTTGTTATGCCCGATTATTGAACACTATATATAACTATTATTCAACCCTTATATAATATATATAATATAATGAAATCGAATAAATATAAATTACCAATATCTTCCATAACTGATGCCATTTTATCACTCTGCTACAACAGCACTGTTCTAATTCTACTATTCATTTAGCGCGCCTGATTGCAAATGCACTCAAAGGGACGTTTACCCGATTTATATACGCGAAGGTGGTGCGTCCACACCTAACGAACGGACACGAACGAATATGATGAATAATATGCGCAGATTAAAAATTATAATATAAAACTGATCCGTAATATAAAACTAATCAGTATCATTTCCAACTATTATCTTTTCAATGTGCATTCATTAATTATTGTAATTTCATTTTATTTCAATACATTAAATATTGTAATTGCTAGGCTATGAATTTAATACAGCAATAATCTTTTATTGGGGATATTTTTAGCTACATCATTTTTCTCAATACAGGTTTCAGGATCACAAGATCCTGATTCCCAAACTAAGTTGTATAAAATTTATGTAGTTTGGCTTTCCAGTTCGTGTAGTCTTTAAGCGCTCTGGGTATTCTCGAAAATTCTGCTGGAATGTGAGCTTTAAATTTTATTAAATATTCGCTCACTGTATCCCTGGTTTTGTCATCTAATTTGACGTTTCTCGTTCCTTTTACCCAGAGCCTTAAAAGTCTCTTGGTGACACCTAGGCAGACAATATGCATGTAGTCGAGTGCTATTTGAGATACCATTCCGATATTTAATTCCTCCAAAACGGAGTCACCTGTGTGATGTACTGGGTTCGTCCTCATGCGAAAAGATTTATCTGTTCGAAGATCTGAAAATGTGTTATTTAAAATGACATGGGTTGAAAACTCTTCTCTTTGAATACATTTGGAGCAGTTTTCATAACCCGCATGCCCAGTTGTCTTTGTAATCAACGCACGCGCAGGACTAACACATATTATTACAATTTCTATTGAGACAAATTAAACCATGTTGTTGTAGCACTTTCATTTCTTCCACGAAAGGCTTACAATACCCAGCAGTTGTGTCATACACTGCATCGTAATGTTGTTTCTCTGAAACAGATTTCCTAGCTCGCACTTCAAAGGTAATTCTGGAATATCATCCGCTTCGTCTTCAATATTAAAATAGTCAGAAACATGTGGAACCGGAATACAAAGCACTTCATATTTGTCAATACTAGCAGAAGCGCTTTTATTTTGGGAATCTTGACATGCAATGTCATGATAATTGCAATTATCCATGGATTTGCACCTCTTCAACACTTTCACTAATGTAAAAGCTGCTAGCACAGTTGACGGTGCTACTGTTAGTGCTCGAATCATCATTGTCAGCTGAACGCCTTACCTAAGATTTGTGATTGTTTTTGCATTATTAATCATTACAACGTGAAGTTAATTTGAAAGGATTTGGGTGCGTAGGTTTGTGCAACTGATTTGTGTTTAGGCAACATTGTTCTATTCTGTGCCTGTTCATTACTTGTTGTAATGCCATCAGCGTGGAATCAATTTAAAATAGCAACACAAATTAAACACAGAATAAAATGTTATACATTTATTGACTTCTAAAAATTATATACGAGGTTAGAAAAATATAGGTCCTTGTTCTATAACGGCCGTGAATGGAGAGAGCGAACACTCCTAGCTCGCTTGAGATTCTTACTTTCCTGTATTGCCAGATAGGGTACATAACCAACTTAATCTTGGTTAGCCTGACCTGATAGTTCCGTTAATAATGCGTTAATACTTGCTAGTTTCGTTAATATGACAGAAGCATTGATGTCCTAATAATTGCCAGATGGCATAACACCATCCCCCTTAGATAGATTATGGTGCCAAACTATATTCTTAAAAAATTAGATTACATTGGAAATTCAAATTTACAATAGTATCAAAACATTCAGAAAATTCTTTAACAAGTATTCGAATCCAATTGAAGGAAACTAAGGACTAAGATAAAACATAACATTCTTAAAACATTTAAACATAAAATTAGAAAGTTTGATTGGAAATGGTCCTAATTCTAAGTAAGTAATATAAACATATAAATGAAATTGGGAACTAACAAGCATCTTAAATATAGCATAGTAAAAGATAAAACTTAGTGCATTGCTTAATAAACAATGTTACAATAGTTTATTATATTTCAAAGGGTTTAATTCTATTAACGTGGACTTTAACTGATTTCGGATCACACAACAAAGTATAGTTTACTGGAGAATCCTTCGATAATATTTCAAATGGTCCAAGCCATGGCATTATCAATTTACGCATTTTTTCCCTTTTAAAGTTGTTTCATTTTTTAGGAGTACCAAATCTCCAACCTTGAACTCAATTTCTTTTGACTTTTTATCATAATAAATTTTGGAAGATGTCTTAGATGAGATTAAATTTTGTCTTGCAATATCTATGGCTGATTTTATTCTAAACTTAATTTCTTGTGCATAATCATCGAAAGTATAGGGATGAGATTGGGGTTTTGGAAGTGAGGAAGGTAGCTCAGGATTGTAGCCAAAAACTAGTCTAAAAGGACTGAAACCTGTTGATGTGTGTGGTGTTGTGTTATAAGTAAACAAGGCATAAGGCAGCCAATTGTCCCAATCTGACTGATCAATTTGAATAAAACTTCTTAGGTATTCTATTGATGTTCTGTGGGACCGTTCTAAAGCACCGTTCGATTCTGGGTGGTAGGATGTCGTTTGGAGTTTTTCAATTTTTAAAATTTTACAAATAGCTTTAAAAAGTGTACTTAAAAATTGGTGTCCTGGTCAGTCAGGATTTTGAAAGGAATGCCATAATGACAAATTATTTCTTCTACGAATGCTCTAGCTAGGGTTGCGGATTCTTGGTTTCTTAAAGGTATTACCCTACTGAATTTAGTTAATAAGTCTTGGAAAGTGAGTATGTATTTATTTTCATTCGCAGTAATAGTTAGAGGTCCAACTATGTCTAATGCACATTTTTCAAATGGCTTTACAGGTGTATCTGTAATAACCATAGGGTATTTACATAGCCTTTTCTAATGCTCATTTTTCAAATGGCTTTACAGGTGTATCTGTAATAACCATAGGGTATTTACATAGCCCTTTTTACATAGCTTGTTCCTTTGACAAACATCACAAGTTTTAACAAAATTTCTTAAATTTTTCTTTAATTTAGGCCACTGGTATTTGATAGATATACGTTTTAGGGTACGCTTATAACCCTGATGGCCTCCTATTGGTGTATTATGATATTCGTTTAAAATTCTTAATTTATCCTCTCGAGTAAGAAGATCTAATGGACGTTTGTAAATTAAAATTTTAATATTATAATTTTTAAATACATATTTAAACTTACTACGAATTTCACATTCATCAAGTTTGTCATCTGTCGCTAAAGTAGGTAATGATATTTCTTCTATATTATGTTCTACGCATAATTCCCTAAGCTTAATTAATGTCCTAAATATAATTTCTAAATTACTTATGTCTGGTTGCCTGAATTTAGTCACTAAATAAAATACAAAATCGCTATTATTATAATTAACATGTGTACATCTCTTACTTGTTTTCCCTGAGCTATTAATTCGTTAATTCTATTAAAATGGCTCTTAAAGTTATTAAAAAATACGCTATCGCTATTAAAATTTTGAGGACTATCTATGCAAACGGATTTTTTATCTACAAACGAAAAATTTCATTAAATTCTTTAACATTATCATTAATTACTATACTATTACTTAAACTGTCTTTAAAATTTTGGTAGGTATCGTCGCCCGTTATGTGATAAAACCTACTTAAGGCATCAGCATTCGTATTAGCTGATCCTTTTTTATACACTATTTCGTAATCATGTTCTTCTAACTTAATTCGCCATCTCATTAGTCTAGAACCTGAGTCTTTTAAATTCATTAGCCAAACTAACGGTTTGTGATCTGTAATTATATAAAATCGAACTCCATAAATATATGTTCTAAAATGCCTTACGGCCCACACGATTGCTAATAGTTCCTTTTCAATAGTCGAATAATTCTCTTCTGCCTTATTTAAAGTTCGACCATTGCGAATGTCCTTGGGACAAAATCGCCCCGAATGCTTTTCCGGAAGCATCTGTAGTAATATTGAAAGAAGCTTGAAAATTCGGATACTGTAATATAGGAGCAGTAGTCAAAAGATTTTTGAGAGTTATAAATGCATCCTGTTGAGCCGAAGACTAAATAAAATTAACATGTTTTTTTTAAGTTTAGAATGAATCTACGATAGTATCCAGCTAAACCTAAGAATGACTTAATATCCTTTGAATTTCTTGGGATTGGGAAATTAATTACTGAATCTATTTTGATAGGATCGGGTTTGATACCAGTAGGTGTAATTATGTGACCTAAATAGTATACCTCCTTATAGAAAAAATTACATTTTTGCGGTTGTAAGCGCAAATTACTAGCTCGTAGCCTTTCTAAAACTTCGCATATCTGTTTGTAATGTTCCTCTAACGTATTGGAATAAATGACGATATCGTCCAAATTAACGAAACACTTTGCAAACCAGACAAAACGGAATTCATAAGGCGTTGGAATGTCGCAGGGGCATTCTTTAGACCATATGGCATACGTTTGTATTGAAAGAAGACTGAGTTGAAAGAGCTGTCTTCTGTTTGTCACTCTCATTCATTGGAATCTGGTGAAAACCAGAAGCCAAATCAAGAGTAGAAAAATACTTCGAATTCCCTAATTGATCGAAAATATCAGAGATATTCGGCAAGGGAAAGGAATCTCCAACAGTAACTTCATTCAACTTTCTGAAATCAACTACAAGTCGCCACTTCAATGTGCCAGAGTCAGATTTTTTGGGCACCGAGAGTAAAAGCGCATTCCACGGACTATTACTTGGCTCAATAATATCGTTATTTAACAAATCTGAAACTTGATTACTTATTTCTTTCTTATGACAATCTGGTAAACGGTAAGGTTTTATATTTATAGGTGGGACATGTAGAGGAGTATTAATATTATATTCTACTGACGAAGTAAAAGGGAGCGTATCACCATCTACATAAGAAATATCATTATAACTTGAACAGATTCTATGTAAGTAATCACTTTCAGTCTCATTCAAAAGATCTGATTTTAGAAAATTGAAAATTTTTGGTATTCTGTCTGGATTGAAATTATTCGAAATTTGTCTATGATCTTCAAAAGAAGTGGAATTATCTAAAATTTTTGGTAAAACATTTATCTCGAAAATTGGCGTCTCTAACTCCACTTTACTATCGTTAGAATTGATGATATTAATTAAACAAGAATTATTTAGAGGTGATACTAATGTACTGGCTACAAAAATTCCTTTACTTATTTCAGATTTCTCAATCACACCTACAAAATTTGAATTTGTATTTATACGCACTACCGTTTCAGAACGTGGATTTGAATTAACAGAACTTAATTTTAGAGGCATTTGCGTTTTATTACTAAATTTTACACTAGATTCTGCAATATTAATCGATCCACCAAACTCTTGTTAGAAATCCATACCTAATATTCCATCGCTTTTAATAGGTAAACTATCCCTAACTATATGAAAATTATGCTTAACTACGCAGTCCCCTAATCTAAATCTAAATTGAGCCTTACCAATAGTAGTAACATCTGTACCTGATACTTCAGTTAATCTTAACTTATCTTCAAATTTATCTTTAATATCTACATCATCTATTACCTTGTAAATCTTAACTAAGCTAATTTCTGCACCCGTGTCTACTAATAAATTAATTCTACTATCCACAATATCTGGAGACTAAGTTTATGAATGCTAAATTACTGATCTTTTTTCTAAACATGATAAATGAGCTTCTTTATAAGCACTTGCCTTACTAGTACCAGGTTCTGGTTGTTTTGTCTTATCTACTACATTAATTTTAGATTTATTCTGCTCAACGTATATACGCTTTCTACAATGCCTAATTATATGTCCTATCTTCTTACAATAATTACATGATATTTCTGGTTCAATAAATTATGGACCCTGTTTCGGCACAAAGGTATAAGGACGTGAAATTTCTGGTGCTTTAAAATTAAAAGAATTGGCTAAAGCTTCTTCCTCTTTAGCCGCCTCTGCAGCTTCTTTGAAAGTTTGAAGATTCTTAGATTTTACTAAATATTTTAATGTTGGGTGAAGCTCTTCTTAAAAAACGCGTAAAGCTTGATTATGTAAAAGCTCATTACAATAGTCACTGGCAGCCGGATTTTTACTTCGCTTTACGGTAGCATCAATTAAATCTATAAGAATTTTTTCTAGTCTTAATTCAAAATCTCGTACACTTTCACGAGAGCTTTGTTTGCATTGATCGAACTGAACTTGTGAGGATGACACAGATTTTCGCTCTAAGTATAAATTCTGAAGGGTGGACTGAAGGTCCTCAAAACTAGAATTTTTTTTATATTGAACAGCCTGTAAAGCTTGACCCTCTAACTTTACGTGCGTAATGTAGTTTTATAAATTAGTGTTATTACTTTCTTCAATTTGCTCAAAAACAAAGGAACACGTTCTTAAAAATGTTGGAAGCTGTGATGGATCGCTTCCATCAAAACACTTAATCATTGATCTAGCTTCAGAAAGGGACAAGTAAGCCATTGTATGGTTTCTATCGACACAGAGAGGAATGGAAGGGTGTGAACTGTGAATTGGTAACGGATGAGTACACAAGAAATATTGATTTGATTACTAAAAATTGAGTCTAAAAGGTTAAGAGAATTTGCTGAATACTCTCTGTTGTGGTAGTCCGAAACCAGTAGTAGCCCTTCTGCTGCCTGGCATATATTCTGATATATCAGTCTGAGATATATATATATATATATATATATATATATATATATATCCCTAAATTACACAAAAAGATTAGTACTGCAAATTCTTAAATCTTATATAATCTAAAACAAAATTTCAAACTATAAAGATACAAAATTCAATTTTGTGAAAATACTACTTAGCCAATAAATTCTTAAATTTCAATATAAAATTATATATAAATTTGATATGAAACCTCGTAATATAAATTCTAAAATTTATAATTTCTATAGTTCTGTAATTTATATTCTAAAATTTTCTGTAATTCTGTAATTTATATTCTAAAATTTTTAAAATTCTGTAATTTATATTCTAAAAATTCTGTAATTTATATTCTAAAAATTTCTAAAATTCTGTAATTTATATTCTAAAATTTCCTGAATTTATAATATCTAAAATTTTCTGTAAATTTTTATTCTAAAATTTTCTGTAATTTAAAATATCTAAAATTTTCTGCATAATATCTAAACTTTGGATTCTAAAATTTTCTAATTTTTTTTAAAATTAAGGAAGGTTGAGGAAGGATTTCGCCTGAACGACATCTCCGATTTTGGCCGGTCGCGTAAATGCCTCCGATACAATTTTTTTTCCCCAAGAGGATTTTATCTCCCTATCCGTTAAAATTATTAGGACTTCATAGCGCGGGATTAATACTCTCTTAGAAATTTTTATCTTTATAAACTGTATTGAATTTAATACTTCCTTAGCTTTATGCCAAAATTTTATATGCTGTGATTGATTAGAAACAGCACAACGAAATAATTTACCTCTCCATTCACGCTCTCAAATAAACAGTCCATAAAAATAAAAAATTCTCCAGTTCCAAATGTTGTAGAACTTCCATTTGCTTCCAAGTAACCGGAGTTCTGTAAACCATCCTCATTGCGTTGGGAAAAAACTTGAGCTGCCAGGCTGAAATTCATCCGCTTCATCTTATTTTAATCGAGATGATGTTCAGTTAATGAAGAACATTTCCGGAACAATCTGCAATTTGCATCATAGTCATAATAGTTTACAATATCTTACCAGGAAGGCTCATATTCCTTCTCGTCTAAGTATGTAAACTTTACTTTATATTTTGCAAAATTATTGCGCATGCATTTTAATAAATGCGGAGGGTCAAACAACGGAATTATTTCGTGCCCATCAATTTCAAAACTCACTTCGTTCCAGTCTCTAGTTTTATAATCGTGTTCGGTGTCTTTCAATAACATATTAATAGCTTTACAGTTTGCGGAGTATTGGTCGCAAACTGTGGCTAAATTTTTAAATCAATACTAAATATTTTTCGAGAGATATCAACAATGAGACTTTTTAAATCTGAACTATTGACTCCACCAACTGAAAAGTAAAAAGCAACAGACTGCTTCCATCGATCTTTAATTTGCTTCAACATAAAAACTACTGCATGATCTGCAAGTAAAAGCTTCCAGCCATTTGCCTGTTGTTCAAATCCTATTATATGATCCTTTTTCTGATCATATGATAAATCAGAAGATAAAGATTTCTCGTCGAACATTAATATACAATATTTGCTGCAAATATCTTTTTTGCGAGAGATAGCAGCTTCTAATGATTGTAAAAGCTTATCGTTAATTCCAACATGTAATGGGATATGCGACAGTAAATTTCTTAAAAGTTTGAAGACTCGGCAATATAAATATTTGCCTCCAGAAATAGCAGGTCTTTGGCGACTTTTTATAAAATGTCAATGCGAGAATTTTATCTTCAAATGTGAATTTTCTTCCATTCGGCTTATTTTTGTATGTTCTCTCAATTGGCATTTTATGACTTGCCCTCAAATTTAACGTCGCTGGAATACAAGAGAATTTTTCAGCACATTTGATGCTCTGCTGAAATTTGTCCCGTAAATTTGTATTTTGTTTATTAATTCTTCGCACCCCTGTATCAAATTTTTTGATGTGTCATACATTTTATGGACTCGGGGGGTCAAGGCATTGCTGCGTTTTTGTTTGACACTCTGCAATAGTTTGTTTTTAAAAATACAAGTAATTAATATTATTGTAATTTTCAAATGCATATACCATTGCGAGAAACTGGTGTTCTTTGTCGCTTAGGGGTGCTCGAATTTATTTCGAATTAAATTTATTAAAATAAAAAAAATTACTCAAAAAAAATCTCACTGTGCATAATTACCTGTGGCCGGAATCTCTCTTATATGATAACAGCTCCCTTATGTCTTCCTTCATTTCATTAATTTCATATGATAATTTGGATAGAGTGTTGATGCTACTATCTAACTTGTCCTCTGCGACATATATATTGAGACGAATGAATTTTTTTATTGGAATTTAAAAGATTTTAATAAATAGTTTAAATATATAAATTTTAAATAATGTACCCGTCTCCATATTGGGACTCTCCTCTACTTTTCCATGTTCAATTTCACACATATATATATATATATATATATATATATATATATATATCACTTCTGCAATAAATATTAACATGAATGTTTTGTTGAATGCTATGATATAAAGATATTAAATAATATACCTTTCTCTATATTGGGGCTATCCTCTATTTGTTCGTTTTTCTCCTGTTCACCATCAACACAGGATGTGAACTCTGCCCTCGCTTCATATACTTTTATTAGTTTATAATTTGAAGATGTAGCTACACATCTCTTCGTGACAATTTTTGTATTTCACAGTATCAGGAAGGGGCTTACACCACTTAATCATTTTATGAACCTTCAATGGAGAATTATCTATTGGCCATAAATAGTTTGTTTTCTGGGCATTGAGAGCCCACGAACAAGGTATATGTCCACATTTATCCTCCTTATCGTAAATTATAACATCCTATGTAGGCTGCGTGTTTGGCGCGAACAATTTCATTATTTGTCCAAAATTCTACTGAAGATAAGTGAGACAATACTCTGATGACAAATTTTTTAATGGAAATCTTATCAAGGTAATACTTGCAATTAAAGTATTACCAGGTTGTAGTACCAGTGGTGCACCATGTAGAGAACTCAAAATCCAAAACATATCAATAGAATACTAGAATTGTAGAAGGCAACATCAAGTTATACATCTTGGATTTAAAGAATATGCAAATATTCTTATTTTCAAATTTTTTATTTCTATTTGGTAGAGTTTTGCATGCCAATCCACTACATAAAAAGCATAGATCGTGTTCTAGTAAATCTAGAAAATTGTTAGAATGTGACATTTTTTTAATTATTTTTTAAATCGTCCGAATGATATTGAGCTGTTTAGTTACGTGTGCACTATGTTACATATAATTTTATTTGCTCATGAGTTTCTTATTAAGCGAAAATAAATCTAAAAAAAATCAAACGCGTTAGTATCAGTATATGTAATTTATTGTAAATTTGTCGGTAGTTTTCTTGAATTGTGATTTTTTTCGAAATCAATGATAATAAAACTAAATAATGTGTGATTTAGTGTTTGAATATGTAAAATTAGTTAAAATATTTAGCAGTCACGAAGAAACTTTATTTGTTGAATGCTAACAAAACAAATTTGGAAATAAAATAAATAATTAAGAAAAGAAAATAAAATTAATAATACAGAAAATTATAGGAAATGTTAAGATAATAGATTATGGTAAAGGAGTATTATAAATGGAATGAAACATTATTTCGTACATAAAACGAGAGATAATGGCCGAATTGAAGTAAAAGCACTGTTATTGAGGTTCAACAATAACTAACGATAATATAATAACGAAATTGCGAATCTATTGGAACCAGAACAACTAAGTATTTTTGGAAGTGAAACAAAATAGTGAGCAATATGATTAATATTTACTATAATGACTCATTTATTTCAATATGACAGACGATATGAATATTTGAAGGGAGCATAGGTTTGCTTCTACGTAAAATAACATGAGCATATAACATGTCATGGAAGGAATTAACTTTGATTGAGACAAATGCATAACACGATTATTTAGTGTATAATACACGGTATATCATATACAATTTTGATTTCGATAGTGTCAGTAATTATGATTTATTTATATTACAATTTTCTTGGTCTATTTGTTGAAAAATCACACATGACAATGAAAAAGGAAGTTTGATTTATAATGATCATTGTGATGGCAATGATTTGATGGCTTTATTGTGCCAAACTATTTGAAACATCCAAATAGAAGTTAGTTCCAATCCAGCCAAAGACATTCATGTCTTTACGATTGTGAAGTACTCAAAGTAGTTTTCAACCAAATAGAAGAAACCGCCCTGGATTTACATTATTAATCAAATATCAAATTTGAAGCGGATGCAAAGTATGAATACTTCATACTTTATACTTCAACATTTTTTTAATTTAATTTTGGATCTATTTGGCTATTAGATTATTTTTCTTCGAGGATCAATACCGAATGCTAATAAAATGATATCTATAGTTCAGTCACAGAAGGAATTTTTACACATTTAATAATTTTGAGATATTTAGAAAATGTGTCATCACAATAAATAGTATTAGCTTGAAGATTCTTCATCGCCATGCATAATTAATCAGAAACAGTTTTAATTTGTACGGATTTCTTAATCATGGATCAAATGGTATAACTGACCTTAGTTTAGTCAAAGAAGGAAGTGACATCACAATAAATAATATTCGCTCAAAGGTTCAAATCAAGAGGATTGCTTTAATTTGTACGCAAATCGTAACCATGTATAAAATGCTATAATCCATTGGCAAACGAAGATATTTCAATACTTATATAAATTATTCAAGGTCGTGAAGATTGATTTGTCCAATTCAATTGTGATTGTAAAATCTTGGCACCTTCGACTGACTTAACTGATCTCTGGTAAAAGTTCTTCCCAATCTTTACCAAATCACTTATGTATCTACTAAGTTTGTTAAATTGATATAAAAAGGAAATTGAAACATGTTATGCAGCCTGGATATTTAAGAAAAAGTAGTATAGAGTAAAATCGATTTGCACTCGAAATCGATATTAAAAATTTGTATTGATATTTGCAAATATTAAGAAATTCTTGAAGAGAATAATCATTTTTTAATGCAATAGGCTACATTTAACTAATTTTAAATATTCAACGATCAACACATGTAACTTGTAGGATAAACTGGTAAGATATACTAAAATTTTCTTTGTTTTTCACTAAACTTACAATTGGAAAACTACAAACGCTTGAATACATTTCTACAATACATTAAATGTGATAACTTTAAAATGAATGTAAAATTATATTGATCATTAATAATATAATTATAGTTACTAATAGCACATACTATCGCTATAATAAAAGTAAAACATGTTTCTTATAATTTTAGTTCCATTTTTTTATTTTGCCACTATATTAAAGCTATACATATTTAATTTAAGATTTATTTTTGAACATACAAGAGACTGCGTATTTTATAATTGGTTAAGTTTTTATTCCTTTACTAGAAACGAAAATACTTCATTTGTATTTTTTAGTTCCATATACGTTTCAATGTTTGTTATGCTCAAATTTTCGATCCATATTTTATCTAAGTATGCTTTTTCATGTCGTTGTTTGTACCATGTACACTCAAGTTGAATATTTTATTTTTTATATATACGATTTTTAAATTTCGGAAAAAGGAATGTCTTCCACATGTGCACCACGTTTTTTTCAATTTCATTCGAATTTTTGGATAAAAATTTTTCTTTCATTTCACTATTGAATTCTTGGATAAAAAATCGGAGTCTGTCATGCGCATCTAACAAGGTAACCATCAGGTTTACTCTTCTGGGATTTTCATGAAATTTCGCATGGTTGTAGGGTTGATGGTCAAACCGAACACCTTTAAATATTAGAGTCCTATGGGAAGCGGTTTAATTAAAAAAATTAAATAAAAATTGATTAAAACTGCTAAAAACGCGCTAAGCGCTATGTCTACGCGCGTTGCGCTTTGTATCAATGTGTCGAGATAGTCGAGTGGTTTGCGGCGCTTACTCTCAACTTTTTGTTCGAGGCCTAGGCTCACAGTCGCCTAGGTACTACACAAATATCTGAAATTTATAAATAGTAGATATTTATGAAAGCATTCTGAAAATAAATACATTTGCATTGCATATTGATAAAATAAAATAAAACATTTTTTTTTATAAATGATATGTATTCAAACTAATATAATGTCAAACATAAATAAACTTCAGGGCTTACAATTTGCTAGATGATATTTATCATAAAAGCATGAAAAACATAAAAATATATTGCAGTGCGCACACTTTAAAAATGCTGCTGTGTTACATAAGAGCAAATTGTAAGCTCTGAAGTTTGATTTTATATTATTTTATATTATTATTTATTTATGTTTGATATTATATTAGTTTAAATACAGTTTTTACATTTACCTCAAGAACGATTGTTAACAATTGCAAAAAGTAGACTGAAAACGTTATCGAACTAATATCAAACACAACATTATTACTTTATATTTATAGTTATTTATTAATATTTATCACTAATTCAATTATTAATAAGATAAATGTGAAAAATGTGCCAAATAAACACTGGCAGACCCGCGATTAATTTATTAAAAAAAAACACTACTTTCACTAGGTCGACCCAATATCAAACACAACATTATTACTTTATATTCATAGTTATTTATTATTATTCATCACTTATTTAGTTATTAATAAGATAAATGTAAAAACTGTGCCAAATAAACACTGGCAAGCCCGCGACTAATTTATCAAAAAAAAACACAACTTTCAGTATGTCGATCGTTTGGGTATTCTTCGAGAGAACCTCTAATTACTTTTTTTCAACTTTTCAATACAATAATTAATGAATATTCACTTTTTTCAACTTTTTAATACAATAATTGATAAATATTTGCAATGATTTGCACTATTTCAACATATCTTCGAACATATTTTGACACTGCAGATTATGTCGGTTGGTATCCATGTACTATGACATATGTAAAAATACTTGATTGTAGACTAAGGATTTTTATGTCAAACAAAGATAATGCGAAATAAATAAAATTTAATTGAATAAATTATTATATTGTAATCATTTTCATAAAAAATTAGGTTTTAAATGTTGGCCACGCCTTCGCCGATAGGCCACGCCCACGAAACTGTCAAATACCTGGGCCTGCCAGTTGTGAGTCTGCCAATTATATACTAAGCAAACTAGTGCACTCGAATATATGTTTGCATATTACAATTGAATGTTTCAGCGACGTACAATTTATCATTCTTTAAAACACTGAGATAATATTGTTTTCGAAATTAATGTGGATGTTTCGAAGAGCCATTTCTATTTTGTTATCATGCCAGCCTTCGTATAAGGCGCTCCGACGGAACTGATGTTACCGGTATACATATTTTTTTTCGGTTTCTCTAGTGAAACGCATTCTTTTCAACATTTAAAATATTGCTTTGTCCAGCGGCCTGCAGCATTTGCGTCCTAAAAGCATGCTCTTTAATTTATTGATATTGATACCTTTCTATAAACATAGTTCAAAAATGACTCTCACATAGTATTGCACGAATTATTAATTTGGTGTTGAAAGCGATTGTATGCTTTTGAGTATTTTGAACTTTTGGATTAAATGCCCTTTTCCAGCTTCTTGATACATGCCATGAACAAAGTAAATGGTTGTTTGTCGAAGTCATGACAGATGACCATGCATTGTAATACGCAGGTGCATCATCAGACATAAAAGTTAAGATGGCAATTTTTTTTTTTACTTTACTACTATTGAACTACAAATTTTCTCAAAAAATAATTTAAATACAGTCTTGTCTTGCCGATTGGTGAAACAAAATGCTACGGGATAACCTACCCCAAACTCACCAATCACAAGAAGAGTATGCAGGTTAAATCAATAAGAATTTGCTTCATGAGATCTATCTATGCATGTTTTATCATGTCTATATTCATTTAAAATAGTAGCCTGCACTATAGTCATTATGACCATAAAAAGATCATCTTCTTCTAGTACATCATGTTCTACGTTTTATTATTATTATCTATATGGGTAGGGTATGGTAGCACTGCTTTGCATTTTATATTTCGAACATCTTTCTTGGTGATTATTGAGCCCTCAATGGAAAAATTTCTTCATATGCTGCATTTTGAATACTGATGATAATTTTATTATCCGAAACTCCTGCTATAACTTAATAATAGTGGCGTATTTTCGAAATTTATTCTATAAATTGGGAACAATTTCCCTCATATCTTTCCATGATTCTATGGTGTTGCTTTCTATAGGCGTGACTGGTTCATTTAGATATAAATCTATTTCATCACGTCTTTTATTTCCTTTTTTTCTCTGACGCTATTTTTTATGTAACTGCCAAAAGTCGAAACTATCTGGCGTGGCATCAATATCTAAACTTGTAGTAGAACTGTTCAAACAAATTTGATTTCTCAATGCATTTATTGAATTTGAAGTAGCATTGGTGTTTTCTTTGCGATGTAGTGAAAAGAATCTATTGAAAAATTGATAAGAATAAATAATAATTAAGACACAATCACTATGAATCACTTACTTTCTATTCGTGTCAATCTTTCCATCAAAGCCTCTACATGCAAAGCCTCTGTCTGAGTGCCTTGATCAACAGTGTGTTGTTCTATAGTTATGGCCTGCTTCTTCCTTGCCATCTGCCGGTAATCTAAGATTGAATTAAATTTTGTGTCGGCTGCAAGAACATTAGTCAAATATATTCATTTTAATATGATACAAAGAATTTTATGAAAGTAACTATTTACAATAATCTTCCTTTTCCTGAATCTCATCTTCAAACACCCTTTTGGTCCTCTTAAGGTGACCCCTTCCTCGCGGCTCATCACTTTGAGAAGCTTCACTATGCCGTTGCCGCTCTTCTGGCTTTTTCATATGAAGCTAAGAATTCAAAGCAAATGAATATCACATTGGTATAATAAAAATGCTTCCTTTAAATTACTCAGTTTATTTTAAATGTTAATTGGTTCACGGTTCAGGAAGAAGATAGTTATTTTACATAGCTTTAACATAAACATAAATATAACATGGCGGATACATAGTTTGAGTAGGGGAAGAGTATTGCCAACGTCACTGATAGTAATGGCGGGACATTTGAATTACAAATATATATAACATTACATTTGACATTACATAAGAAAAAATGTGACAAACAATTTTGTCAATGCTCCGGGGCGATGCTTGCATCCAGATTATAATAATTAACATAACAAAATATTTGAGTGGACCGTATAATATATAGATAGATAATATAACAATTACTGAAAACTGAAATGAAAACATTTCTTACCAGTTATGTTAATCTAAAATGAAAATGACAATATTAATCATATAACAAACATTGCCTAATAAAACAAACCATAGTGCAACTGCAAAACTTAATACTAAATATATATACAAAGGAGATAATAGAAAATTATTAAGTAACAAAAAAATGCAATTAATTACAAGGTAAAGGTACAATCTTTGTTATTGGACGTGTAATCCAGTAGGAGTTTTTACAATAACGACTCGTACCTTTTCATCACGTCCTGGTTTAGTTTCCAAAATTCGACCAGTAGGCCAATTCAAAGGCGGACTATTATCTTCCTTAATTAGTACTATGGAGTCAATTAAAATATTGGATCGAGCCTGAGACCATTTTGCCTCTTCTGCAAATTACTTAAATATTGTTTGGACCAAGATGTACAAAATTGGTTCCTCATCGCTGCCATTTGCTTGAACAACTTTAAGATGGATCTGGAAGTGCTGTGATTGCTTCACCTATTAAGAAATGACCTGGACTTATATATATGAAACATCTCAGTTATCATCCGTGAATGATAACAATGGTCTGGAGTTCTGAATTGCCTCGATCTGTGCCAATACAGTGAGGTATTCTTCGTACGTGAAGTAATGCGATCCTAACACCCTACGAATATGGTGTTTCATTTGTTTAATGGAACCCTCCCATAACCTTCCGGAGTGAGGTGCATAAGACGGAGTAAATTTCCATATTATTCCTAACTGAGATGCAGCTGTTACCAAACCTTGTCTAGTCATATCCAATTTAAAATACCTATATAACTCCTTCAACTCGTTGTTGGCTCCTACGAAATTCTTCCCATTGTCACTATGTATGATAGAACAACAACCCCTACGAAAAATGAACCGTCTCAACGCAGCTAAAAAGGCATCAGTTGAGAGGCTAGAAACTAATTCTATATGGATTGCCTTGGTCACCTTACATACAAATAACGAAATATAGGCCTTAACTCGAGGAGCCTTCCTTAAACGACTTGATCTCAACAATATTGGATCAGCAAAATCTACCCCAACTACCTTAAATGGGCGATGTTGAGTGATCCAATCTGTTGGGAGACTACCCATCAGTTGACTAGCAGCAGCCTTAAAACGAGCACACTTACAACAATTATGAATAATTTGCTTTAAGGCGTTACGACCATTAATTGGCCAATAATTCGCCTGTTAGTGTGAGCTGCCCTTCTAATTCTTCTAATTTTGACGCGGTTTAACTCGACCAGTACTCGGTCACATTACCGGAGTTTTAGATTTTGATAATACTCCTCCAGGGTGTTTTGCGTATAATCTGGAAAACGCAAATTCTCTTCGGCATTACTAATCAGCATTGCCCGATTTCCTTTCTGTTGGTAATCTATTCTATCTATGCAAACGAACTTTAGTAATTTCAATTGCAACCAAGCATGCATTCGATTAAATTCTGAAACATCATCATCTAAATTATGATCTACCGGCATTATATCATCCGGGTTCATCAGGACTGGATAGTAAGGAACGTTTCTCCATCTACAGCCTGGAATTGGGTTTGACGCATAAAAGTTGCGTCTGATGTTTTGGATTGTTGCTCCATTGGTCAGACTAACAACCACCTCTCTTAAATTGTGGTATCTCACTTTTCCCGGCATTGGGATAATCTGATTCAACCTTACATTTCCCAGAACGGTTTGAGTCCCTGCATGCAACAGTCGCTCATGCTCTGACTTTAAAAACATACGAACAATTACGTGTTTTTTGTGTAAAATAATGGGGTGTTTCTGGTCAAAAGAGATGTTTGCATGTTCCAATCTCTCAATCCACCTACACGCAACACGCCGTCAGCATCCCTAAATGGGTTTAACGATTTCAACTTCAGATTTGAGACCTTATCTGTCTCTAAATCTTCATCACTAGTTATAGAGAATGTTTCTAACTGGACCAAATAAAATATCCTACGTGTTGCAAACTGAATCTCAAATGCTGACAACGGATCACAAAGAGTTCTGCGCTTTTTCCTCCTTCTGAGACAATATGCGACAATCCTAACAAGCTTGCTAAACTTGGATATCCTATCTGCCAAAGACTTTAGAGCAATACCGATATCATCATCATCCTCAGTATTCGAAACAGCACAAAGTACCCGTCTTTCCGGCAGATTATCTATTGGTGGATCACAAAACCTATTTGGCCAATTTTCTCTGGTGCTACAAAGCCAAGATGGCCCGTGCAACCACAGATCACAGCTCAACAAATCATTAGCAATTCTAACACCTCTTGACACAATGTCTGCAGAGTTATCCTTGCTAGATACATGCTTCCACATAACTGCTGGAGTTAATTCTAAAATTTGCGACACTCTATTGGAAACAAACATTTTCAACTGTGAGGGTTCTGTACGCAGCCACGCAATAACAATACTAGAATCAGAAATGATTCGTTAATCTTCACAACACCATTAGCCATAACATGCCTATATAATTTTGCCAATAACAACGCTGCTAACAATTCTAACCGAAGAAGTGTCACTTGTTTTAACGGAGCAACCTTAGATTTAGAACATATTAGATGGCAGGAAATACTACCATCTTCATTAGTCGCCCGTAAATAAATACAAGTTCCATAAGCTAGTAATGAAGCGTCCGCAAAATCGTGACACTCTATGCATACAGGAATCTGCTTGAAAAGACAACGCGGAACACACAAATCTTCCAAACACGAAAGATGATGTCTGAAATCGTTCCAGCTATCCTGTAATTCATCTGGCAGGGCGTCTTCCCAATCTAAATTGCATTTCCATAATTCCTGCATTATCAATTTCGCTGTTATGGTAATCGGAGAAATGAGTCGTCCAATAGGATCATATATTTTAGCTATGGTAGAAAGCACAGATCTTTTAGTGTCTGCAGAAGTGATAAAAATATTGGAATAAGAGATTTTGAAAATATCATCAACTTGATTCCTTGATAAATCTAATGTTTTTACAGTATTATTTTGTTCAGAAAAGTCTGTGGCTGACAAATTTTGTTGTTCCTTAGGAACATTACCTAACAACGAAAGACTATTACTTGACTACTTGTGTAACTGAAAACAACTTAGCTTCAACAGACTACAGACCTCCGATTTCAGCTGCCCTAGTTCCTGCTCTGACGATGCATCTGTAATTATGTCATCGACATAACAGTCCCTATCTAAAGTCTGCGAAGCTAGTGGATACTTGACAGAATTTTCTTCTGACAACATCTTTAAACAACGCATGGCCAAGTACGGTGCACATAAAGTGCCATATATAACTGTGTTCAACTTACAAATGTCAAGCCTTTTCTGAGGAGAATCTCTCCAAATAATTAATTGTGAATTAGCATCTGCATCCCTAACCTTAATTTGCCTATACATCTTAACAATGTCAGCGACAAAAACATACAAGTGACACCTGAAGCGAATCAAAATCGAAAACAAATCTTGTTGTAGTTTTGGACCTGTATGCATGACATTATTAAGCGACAAACCTGTGTAAGTTTTGCAAGAAGCATCAAAAACGACACGAATTTTATTAAAATTGCCATCCTTGAAAACCGAGTGATGATGTAAAAAATACTACATCAAAATCTTCTCCTGTAAGAGATGTAAGTTCGGCATGACCTAACTTTACATACTCATTAATAAAATTGGAGTAAGCTAAATTTAAGTCCTTATTTTTTACCAGCCTACGTTCCAAATTCAAAAAATGAGTTCTTGCCTGTGTGTAAGAATTTCTCAACTGATACTTCTTACCATCAATAAATGGTAAAGCAACTTCAAATTGGCCATTTCCTAAACGATGTACATTTGAAACAGTGTTCCTCACAAGCCTTATCTGAACCGGTAAGAGAATTGCTCAAAGAGATCTCCTTTATCTGCCAAAACTTAGCTAACTCCTCATGGAGATCTTCGTTAGAGATAAACCTGAATAAACACCAGACAACAACCAACCGAAGCGACTGTTCCTCAAAATTGTTAAGTTCTTCCCTAAGCGGATACAACACTGTTGCAGGATGTCAAAATATAGCTCGGCGCCCATCAACAAGTCTATTGGACCTGGAGTATTAAAATCTGGATCAGCTAATTGGACATGATACGGGATTCTCCAGTGAGAATAATCAATAGATGAAGAAGGAAGATGTTGAGTAATATTATCAATAATAACACAATACAATTTGCGTTCAAAAGAAGTTAGTTTAGATTTAATTTTAATCTTCACAGACTTATTACAAGTCATACTCTGCCTTTGTAAAACATTTAAATTATGAAGTGAAGAATTAATTGGAAGCTGGAGACGCGAAGCCAGCGATTTAGTAATTAAATTTATTTGTGAGCCATTATCTAAAAGTGCACGCACGGAATGTCTTTTGCCATTTGCATCAAAAATAATTAAGGAAACAGCAGAAAGCAGAGTTTGAGGATTCGAATGCGTCATAAGAATATTACTATTGTTGATAGGGGAAACCTTTTCCTCGTGCAACAAAGAATTATGTGATTTCTGGCATATAGAGCAAGGATACTTATATTTGCACTTCGAAATGCCATGTCGCGAAGCTATACAGCGAATACAAAATGAATGCTTAGAGACTAGTTCCTTTCGCTTCTTGACATCCAAAGCTTTGAAATCAGCACATTGGAAAATGGCATGCTCTCCCTTGCAACAGATGCAAGGTTGAGAAGCCTTCTTCACAATTATGTTGACTGTTTTAGCTGAGGGCTCTTTACAAACAGAACTAGAATTCTCTAAAGCTACTACCCCTCATTTCAATAAAATTAAAAAAACTATTCAAACTTGGTAGTTCTGCTGACTTTTGAGATAAATTCCATGCAACTCTAGTGTTGTTATCCAACTTTTTCGACAACATGAACAAAAGAACGACATCCCAATACTTGACTGGTTCAAATAATGCAGTCAAAGCCTGAACTTGCTGTCTTGCATTAATGCTCTCAAATTTTTAAAATAACCTTTACTAATAGGGAAAATTTTATCGATTGAGTTTAAGTGAGCATTAATGATTAAAAAACATATTATCATATGTTTTTAAAATGAGATTATAGGCTACTGTGTAATTTTCATTAGTTAATTTTAAAGAAGAAATAATGTTTGAAGCTGAACCTGTGAGAGTACCTTTTAAATAATGCAACTTCTGCACGTCAGACAATTTAGCATTTGTGTGAATCAATGAGTTGTACAGGTCAATAAACGCTGTCCATTCACTAAATTCACCACTAAATGTAGGCAACACTATGTCAGGCAACTTAACATCTACTGAACTATTAGAGACCCTAATCGAATTCTTAGGAATATCCCTACCATCAATCAAAGTCTGAATCTCAGCCATCAAAGTTAATATAATTCTGAATATTCTAAAAATACCTTAGTGTACTTTCCTGGCTTCAACCTATTTAGCTCAATGTAATTTGTTTCCCACTCATGTGATCGCTCAACCAACTTTTGCTTCTGTGCAATCAACAGATTTATGTTATCATCCTCACGGAATCCTGCCACAAACTTTCTAATGGAATCAAAAGATGTCTTGATAATTTCGTGAACATCTTTCAGAGTATCGATGTCAGCCATTTTAAAGTTGTTCAAACAAATCTACAAATAAAAAATAATGAGAAAACCACAATAACAATGAAATATTAACTAGCTCTATAATAACATAAGATAAATATTAATCTGATATACAGTGTAAAAGAGAAAAGAAAAGTATACATATAATAATACTATAAAAAATATATAAACAGCTACTGGAAAATTTAAAGGATCTATCTGTACATAACACAGATGAACTAAAATATAATATAAAACAATATTATGGCATTTAATATAAAAATAAATCTTCTAATCAGCTTTGAGAATAAATACTTCACAGAGAACCACGCTAGGTGATCTCAAATATATAACCAAAATCCCACGTGGTCTGCGAGTTAGAAAGTTCCTCCTTTGACCTTGGCGTACTTCTGGAAAACACCGTAGTAATCGAAGCTGGATATAATGCAGCATCGTACAAATTGTCCTCCTCGTACAAATCGTCTGCCTCGAACAAACCTACCGCTTGTAGATTTTGTCCTCCTTGCAACTTAGCTTCGACGTGTTGTAACGCCGGCTAACCTCAAATACCTCGAGCAGCTTTTACTTCGCCCAACGAATTGTAATAAATAACGAAAGTCTCGTTTATAGGTTAATGACAAAGCACACATAATCTAGCAAGGATAAGCGCTGGTATAAATATATGTTATTCGGTGAGATGGACCAAAATATGGTCAAATAAAAATGCTTCCTTAAAATTACTCAGTTTATTTTATTGTTACTTGTTTCGCAATTCAGCAAGAAGAGAGTTATTTTACAGTTTCGACATGAACATAAATATAAGATGGCGGGTACATGGTTTGAGTAGGGGAGGGCTATTGCCAACATTACTAATAGTAATGGCGGGACATTTGAATTACAAATATATATCATTTATAATTATAATCATATATATATATATATATATATATATATATCATTTATAATTACCTCTGAACAATTTCTTGAACTGCTATGTTATATTTTAAGCTAAGCCATGGACAGTGCATGGCGAGCTCATTTTTCATCAATCTCCTACACACATTTGCTATGTGTGCCTGTGCAGTTATGCCCCCAACTTTCATTACTAAAAGTTGTTAAAACAATAATGAAAAAAATAAGTGTGCGTATATAAATATAAATATTACATACTAAACATATATACAGATATATATGTATCTACTATATTTATACTAGAGGAGACTTACAAATTCTGTACAAAACTCGGCATCATCTTTTAGACGCGATTCTAAATCATTTAACTCGTTCTCAGTGGCAGCATTAAGTCTATATTCTTGTGCAGTGACACATCAATTGCTTGATTTTGACGTGTCGTCAAAACCTGGCCATCTTGGATGTAGCGCATAATTACCGCTATTTGGGCATTCATGGCATCAACACTCTCAATTATTTTAGCATTAAATAATTATTAAATTATGTAAAAATATATATACACACACATATATATATATATATATATATATATATATAT
This sequence comes from Ctenocephalides felis, assembly GCF_003426905.1. Lineage (NCBI taxonomy): Eukaryota > Metazoa > Arthropoda > Insecta > Siphonaptera > Pulicidae > Ctenocephalides > Ctenocephalides felis. The sequence goes on along the minus strand of NW_020536160.1, from coordinate 4,266 downwards.
ATAAACATTTAACTAACCTTGCAATCTGGCTTGCTTTATTGCAAAATCTGCCATCATGGTCCGTAAATCATTATGCGTGGAGCTGGTACAAGTATTTGGGATTGGAGATCGCCTGGGTGATAAATTGTACTCCACCTCCGCAGCGTAGTTATATTGGGGTTCGGGAGCGTAGGTCTGTTGGGTCTCGGGAGCGTAGGTCTGTTGGGTCTCAGGAGCGTAGGTCTGTTGAGTCTCGGGAGCGTAGGTGTGTTGGGTCTTGGAAGCGTAGGTGTGTTGGGTCTTGGGAGCATTGTGTGTTGGGTCTTGAGAGCGTAGGTGTGTTGGGTCTCGGGAACGTAGGTGTGTTGGGTCTTGGAAGCGTAGGTGTGTTGGTTCTTGGAAGCGTAGGTGTGTTCGGTCTCGGGGCTGACCTCCGAAGTCAAAACTGTTTTGCAAAATAGAATTTAATACATCATGATTCGGAACATTTACACAAAATTACTGCATTTTACATTTACCTCTAACTTTTGTTCCTAAATTTGATTCTAGGTACTGTAAGTTAAAACCATCCATACAATCTGATTCATATAGAGCAATATCTACATAGTGATGATTATATCATTATTTTAACATAATCGAATGTAATTTATGATTTATAATTTTACTCCTTTCTTACCTTCATCATACGACGTATATGATGCCTCTGATGTCCACACAACTTCCTCTCCTTCCTTTTACCGCGGCCCAACTTCATTAAGTTGGGTTAATTAGAATCTTTCATCTCCTGCATGTCTCCTTGCAGAGATGTAAGATTCTAGAACGAATATTTAGATGAAGCAGCCCTTAGGACTTCAATGCCAACTTAAAACTCATTCCTCACCATAGAATACCTTAAAAACTACTGCTTCTTGGGTCCATGTTTTCCGATCTATGGACGCTTTTCTCTTAACCATCAATGTAATGTCTTTGTATCTAGGTGGCCACCAAACTTCCTTTATGGACCCATCATCGTTAATGATGAGCCACTCTTTAGGCACCTCGCAGGGGCTGCCAGCCATTAATACCACAGCATAATCCTTCATAATATTGAATGCAATACCAAAGTTTAATGACTACAAGAAAAAATCAAAATATTTGTTCAGGACGTCACCTCACAATGCATACAATAAGTGGTAAAGTCTGATTTCGGCCAAAATTTAACACGTGTTTGGGTACATGATTTTACACAAATAATCAAACTTTGCATTTGCATTAATGCATTAATGATTTTGCAGTGCAATAACTATTTTCAGAGAATTTTAGCCGAAATTAACTTAATTCAGTCCAAACATAACCCTCTGAATATATGGTTTATGAATTTTTGAAACGTTTGTTACATTCTTTAGTCCAAATGGCATTGCTAAGTATTATTCACAGAGTCCTCAGGGTGTCTATGTAGTGTCTATGTAGTTATTTAGTAAATTCTTATACTGATTGATTGTATTAATTAATGCTGGCGTTTGTCCATTTGAAGTTAGTCTTGTTATAGGATAAATTAATATGTTTCTTTGAGGTCAAACAGCAGGTTTATTAGCTCTGATGATTGCAGTTGATACATCAGCCGATGGCCATGTGAAATAACGTATAATATTAGGTCTAGTTCCACATGTTTTTGCTGCAAATAGTACTAATTCGTCCAATTCGTTAGCCACATCGATATTTGTTTGCTGGTAAATTTGATAATATGGATCCTGAATCTACAAGAAAATATTGAGCTCAGTACTTAAAGAATTTATATCACAATCTTCACAAGCTCCTGTGTTCAATGGTGGCTTTAGTTTAGACATGGCTGTGTGCACTTGTTGCTCTTGTCTCCAAACCTTATGTGATAGTAGCAAACATGACTTCTTGACGGTGTTCTGGTTCTTGGTCTTCTGTGGAATTGGTTATATGGATTGGGTCTGGACTTTAACGGCTCTATTTCTTGTTGTTGTACTTGTTGTACAGGTTTCAGTTTCTGTATTTCTTTGAAAGCCAATTTAGCATATCTAGTTTATTGTCTATGGTGTCCTTGTGGTGGCCATGACGTAGTTGGAACCACATACTTCCATGAGTTTTACAGCAAGATCAGCGATTGTGTTTAGGACCGATTTCTCAGTTATTACCAAATGGATTCTGATGTTGTGTGGATATGATCAACTCTATCATACAATAAAGGAAAAGTTCACAAATTTGATCAATTTAGAGTCAGGGCGGATACCAGCGCAATTTGTATTATTAGGCGTAAGTATTTTACTTGGCTTTTTGGTTTGCTTACTAATTCATGTACTACAGGGTCATATTTTTCTATTAACTCAAAGTTTTCTCTGGAGCTTAATACATCACTATCCACGTTTGTTTAAAGTGTCACAAGAAGTCTTGAAATTACTTGACGCCAAAAAGATATTACTTTTATGATTACAGATTTATGCTCGTCATCGAGGTTCTATGTAGTCGCCACTGTTGACATGTACTATATGAATCAAGATGAATTTGTTGCTGGCTTTCAGAGCTTTCCAGTGTTTTTTTTTTACTGGACAGGTCTCTGATCTCTCTTTCAGATCAGTCGGTGTTGTGATCACCTTAATCCTACGGCAGGCCTCGACCTGAAACTGTGTCATCCTTGTGGATTTGTTTCTAATCATGCACTATTCACTCGCAATGTAGTTTCGCTTGGCTGAGAGATTTTTTCTTCCGCGACGACTCTAATCTTGTGTTGATCTTCCTGTGATCCTTCGTTATCCGTTCCAGCTTCGTGGCTGGCGGCTCTTGCTTTTCAGTTTCGGCATGGACTTCAGTTTCTGAATGGTTTTCAGTTTCTTTCTGCTTCACAATTTTTGAATGCTCTTCTTCGCAATGACTCTGATATTGAACTGCTTTATTGTGAATTAAAATCGTGACATTAAAGCCATCTATTTTTAAAACTTTAAACGAATTCGTTTACATTGATAAAGGTTTTTTATATTTCCGCGTATATCTATAGATTCGTCTATCATGATATCTATTCAAATGTTTGAGGATATTATATTTTGATTGTAATACAACTCGATCGTAGGTGATTAATCATACCCAAAATATTAAATTGTACGTTGTGAAATATAAAAAAATAATAAGTATTGGTATGGCAAACAACCTGAAAGATAATGAAGAAAGAAAGAAAACAGCTCAGTAATATATACATATATATATATATATATATATATATATATATATATATATATATATATCGGCATACACCTCACTAGTATCATTGTCAATATTATATTCAACACCCTGTTTGTTGTTCCATTGTAGTAAATAATTGCAAATATATTTAATTAAAAACTTAAAATAAATCGACTCTATGATGACAACACAAGCACCGTTACTCAGTAAACGTACTACTACGACACCGGCTACTGCAACTGGATGTAGTGACGCATTACTACGTCGGCGGATAGCGAACAAATGACGTAGTACTACGTCAGCGGCCAGTAAAGATCCAACCTGAGAAAATTGTATTGGAATAACTCCTCGCTAAATAAAATCTCGTATCGTCTTCTTTTCGGTAAAGACGCAAAAATATCATCTTGATTAACTTCTACTTCTAAGCCTACGACTGGCGCATTCATTTCAATCAGCTTAAGTCTTAACAAACCTTTAAGAGTTCTAAGTAGAAGTGAACATTGAAATTTCCGGAAAACGAGAGTGAACTCTGAAAATCGTATTGTACCCATTTGGTAAAGGTATGAGCTTGTGTAGTTTAGAATTTTTTACCGCAATGAAAAAACTATCGATATAAAAAGTAGCATTTCCTTGACTTTATTTGAAATATAGAGGATGAAAGGCATCTGATGTCATGCGGCTATAGAATTAGGTAATTGGCTGCGCATTTATCTGAGGAAAACACATGTGACGATGTATCCGCAACAATTTCAACACCAAAACTACTTAACTCTGGTATGGTTGCATGTGTGTAATAAATTATTTCAAGTTCATTTGTTTCATAATCTACAAATATATTATATGATTAATATTTCGTATTATATTCCTAAATAAAAGATGAAAAATATAGCTATATTAGAAACATAGTTATCGATTATCAATTATATGCGAATATATTTTATATTATATAATGCTTTTTAAATTTAGATATTATTTGTTCTATACATTGTACATGCACATTTTATGTTTAATATTTATATCATTAACATAAATAACTAACAAAATAATGAAAATATTAATAAAGTGTATGGTTTTTATACCTATCATACTAATATGGAAGTGAAT
>NW_020536159.1:0-23240 GCF_003426905.1 Ctenocephalides felis | reverse complement strand
GCAAATGGCAAAAGACATTCCGTGCGTGCACTTTTAGATAATGGCTCACAAATAAATTTAATTACTAAATCGCTGGCTTCGCGTCTCCAGCTTCCAATTAATTCTTCACTTCATAATTTAAATGTTTTACAAAAAGGCAGAGTATGACTTGTAATAAGTCTGTGAAGATTAAAATTAAATCTAAACTAACTTCTTTTGAACACAAATTGTATTGTGTTATTATTGATAATATTACTCAGCATCTTCAATCTATTGATTATCTCACCGGAGAATCCGGATCATGTCCAATTAGCTGATCCAGATTTAATACTCCAGGTCCAATAGACTTGTTGATGGGCGCCGAGCTATATTTTGACATCCTGCAACACAGTGTTGTATCCGATTAGGGAAGAACTTAACAATTTTGAGGAACAGTCGCTTCGGATGGTTGTTGTCTGGTGTTTTCATTCAGTTTATCTCTAACGAAGATCTCCATGAGGAGTTAGCTAAGTTTTGGCAGATAAACGAGATCTCTTTGAGCATTCTCTTACCGGTTCAGATAGGCTTGTGAGGAACACTGTTTCAAATGTACATCGTTTAGGAAATGGCCAATTTGAAGTTGCTTACCCATTTATTGATGGTAAGAAGTATCAGTTGAGAAATTCTTACACACAGGCAAGAACTCATTTTTTGAATTTGGAACGTAGGCTGGTAAAAAATAAGGACTTAAATTTAGCTTATACTCCAATTATTAATTAGTATGTAAAGTTAGGTCATGCCGAACTTACATCTCTTACAGGAGAAGATTTTGATGTAGTATTTTTACATCATCACTCGGTTTTCAAGGATGGCAATTTTAATAAAATTCGTGTCGTTTTTATGCTTCTCTTCTTGCAAAACTTACACAGTTTGTCGCTTAGTAATGTCATGCATACAGGTCCAAAACTACAACAAGATTTGTTTTCGATTTTGATTCGCTTCAGGTGTCACTTGTATGTTTTTGTCGCTGACATTGTTAAGATTATATAGGCAAATTAAGGTTAGGGATGCAGATGCAATAATTCACAATTAATATTTGGAGAGATTCTCCTCAGAAAAGGCTTGACATTTGTAAGTTGAACACAGTTATATATGGCACTTCATGTGCACCGTACTGGCCATGCGTTGTCTAAAGATGTTGTCAGAAGAAAATTCTGTCAAGTATCCACTAGCTTCGCAGACTTTAGATAGGGACTGTTATGTCGATGACATAATTACAGATGCATCGTCAGAGCAGGAACTAGGGCAGCTGAAATCGGAGGTCTGTAGTCTGTTGAAGCTAAGTTGTTTTCAGTTACACAAGTAGTCAAGTAATAGTCTTTCGTTGTTAGGTAATGTTCCTAAGGAACAACAAAATTTGTCAGCCACAGACTTTTCTGAACAAAATAATACTGTAAAAACATTAGGTTTATCAAGGAATCAAGTTGATGATATTTTCAAAACTCTTATTCCAATATTTTTATCACTTCTGCAGACACTAAAAGATCTGTGCTTTCTACCATAGCTAAAATATATGATCCTATTGGACGACTCATTTCTCCGATTACCATAACAGCGAAATTGATAATGCAGGAATTATGGAAATACAATTTAGATTGGGAAGACGCCCTGCCAGATGAATTACAGGATAGCTGGAACGATTTCAGACATCATCTTTCGTGTTTGGAAGATTTGTGGTTTCCGCGTTGTCTTTTCAAGCAGATTCCTGTATGCATAGAGTGTCACGATTTTGCGGACGCTTCATTACTAGCTTATGGAACTTGTATTTATTTACGGGCGACTAATGAAGATGGTAGTATTTCCTGCCATCTAATATGTTCTAAATCTAAGGTTGCTCCGTTAAAACAAGTGACACTTCTTCGGTTAGAATTGTTAGCAGCGTTGTTATTGGCAAAATTATATAGGCATGCTATGGCTAATGGTGTTGTGAAGATTAACGAATCATTTCTGTGGATGATTCTAGTATTGTTATTGCGTGGCTGCGTACAGAACCCTCACAGTTGAAAATGTTTGTTTCAATAGAGTGTCGCAAATTTTAGAATTAACTCCAGCAGTTATGTGGAAGCATGTATCTAGCAAGGATAACTCTGCAGACATTGTGTCAAGAGGTGTTAGAATTGCTAATGATTTGTTGAGCTGTGATCTGTGGTTGCACGGGCCATCTTGGCTTTGTAGCACCAGAGAAAATTGGCCAAATAGGTTTTGTGATCCACCAATAGATAATCTGCCGGAAAGACGGGTACTTTGTGCTGTTTCGAATACTGAGGATGATGATGATATCGGTATTGCTCTAAAGTCTTTGGCAGATAGGATATCCAAGTTTAGCAAGCTTGTTAGGATTGTCGCATATTGTCTCAGAAGGAGGAAAAGCGCAGAACTCTTTGTGATCCGTTGTCAGCATTTGAGATTCAGTTTGCAACACGTAGGATATTTTATTTGGTCCAGTTAGAAACATTCTCTATAACTAATGATGAAGATTTAGAGACAGATAAGGTCTCAAATCTGAAGTTGAAATCGTTAAACCCATTTAGGGATGCTGATGGCGTGTTGCGTGTAGGTGGATTGAGAGATTGGAACATGCAAACATCTCTTTTGACCAGAAACACCCCATTATTTTACACAAAAAACACGTAATTGTTCGTATGTTTTTAAAGTCAGAGCATGAGCGACTGTTGCATGCAGGGACTCAAACCGTTCTGGGAAATGTAAGGTTAAATCAGATTATCCCAATGCCGGGAAAAGTGAGATACCACAATTTAAGAGAGGTGGTTGTTAGTCTGACCAATGGAGCAACAATCCGAAACATCAGACGCAACTTTTATGCGTCAAACCCAATTCCAGGCTGTAGATGGAGAAACGTTCCTTACTATCCAGTCCTGATGAACCCGGATGATATAATGCCGGTAGATCATAATTTAGATGATGATGTTTCAGAATTTAATCGAATGCATGCTTGGTTGCAATTGAAATTACTAAAGTTCGTTTGCATAGATAGAATAGATTACCAACAGAAAGGAAATCGGGCAATGCTGATTAGTAATGCCGAAGAGAATTTGCGTTTTCCAGATTATACGCAAAACACCCTGGAGGAGTATTATCAAAATCTAAAACTTCGGTAAGGTGACCGAGTACTGGTCGAGTTAAACCGCGTCAAAATTAGAAGAATTAGAAGGGCAGCTCACACTAACAGGCGAATTATTGGCCAATTAATGGTCGTAACGCCTTAAAGCAAATTATTCATAATTGTTGTAAGTGTGCTCGTTTTAAGGCTGCTGCTAGTCAACTGATGAGTAGTCTCCCAACAGATTGGATCACTCAACATCGCCCATTTAAGGTAGTTGGGGTAGATTTTGCTGATCCAGTATTGTTGAGATCAAGTCGTTTAAGGAAGGCTCCTCGAGTTAAGGCCTATATTTCGTTATTTGTATGTAAGGTGACCAAGGCAATCCATATAGAATTAGTTTCTAGCCTCTCAACTGATGCCTTTTTAGCTGCGTTGAGACGGTTCATTTTCGTAGGGGTTGTTGTTCTATCATACATAGTGACAATGGAAGAATTTCGTAGGAGCCAACAACGAGTTGAAGGAGTTATATAGGTATTTTAAATTGGATATGACTAGACAAGGTTGGTAACAGCTGCATCTCAGTTAGGAATACATGGAAATTTACTCCGTCTTATGCACCTCACTCCGGAGGGTTATGGGAGGGTTCCATTAAACAAATGAAACACCATATTCGTAGGGTGTTAGGATCGCATTACTTCACGTACGAAGAATACCTCACTGTATTCGCACAGATCGAGGCAATTCAGAACTCCAGACCATTGTTATCATTCACGGATGATAACTGAGATGTTTCATATATATAAGTCCAGGTCATTTCTTAATAGGTGAAGCAATCACAGCACTTCCAGATCCATCTTAAAGTTGTTCAAGCAAATGGCAGCAATGAGGAACCAATTTTGTACATCTTGGTCCAAACAATATTTAAGTAATTTGCAGAAGAGGCAAAATGGTCTCAGCTCGATCCAATATTTTAATTGACTCCATAGTACTAATTAAGGAAGATAATAGTCCGCCTTTGAATTGGCCTACTGGTCGAATTTTGGAAACTAAACCAGGACGTGATGAAAAGGTACGAGTCGTTATTGTAAAAACTCCTACTGGATTACACGTCCAATAACAAAGATTGTACCTTTACCTTGTAATTAATTGCATTTTTTTGTTACTTAATAATTTTCTATTATCTCCTTTGTATATATATTTAGTATTAAGTTTTGCAGTTGCACTATGGTTTGTTTTATTAGGCATAGTTTGTTATATGATTAATTTGTCATTTTCATTTTAGATTAACATAACTGGTAAGAAATGTTTTCATTTCAGTTTTCAGTAATTGTTATATTATCTATCTATATATTATACGGTCCACTCAAATATTTTGTTATGTTAATTATTATAATCTGGATGCAAGCATCGCCCCGGAGCATTGACAAAATTGTTTGTCACATTTTTTCTTATGTAATGTCAAATGTAATGTTATATATATTTGTAATTCAAATGTCCCGCCATTACTATTAGTGACGTTGGCAATATTCTTCTTCCCCTACTCAAACTATGTATCCGCCATGTTATATTTATGTTTATGTTAAAGCTATGTAAAATAACTCTCTTCTTCCTGAACCGTAAACCAATTAACATTTAAAATAAACTGAGTAATTTAAAGGAAGCATTTTATTATACCAATGTGATATTCATTTGCTTTGAATTCTTAGCTTCATATGAAAAAGCCAGAAGAGCGGCAACGGCATAGTGAAGCTTCTCAAAGTGATGAGCCGCGAGGAAGGGGTCACCTTAAGAGGACCAAAAGGGTGTTTGAAGATGAGATTCAGGAAAAGGAAGATTATTGTAAATAGTTACTTTCATAAAATTCTTTGTATCATATTAAAATGAATATATTTGACTAATGTTCTTGCAGCCGACACAAAATTTAATTCAATCTTAGATTACCGGCAGATGGCAAGGAAGAAGCAGGCCATAACTATAGAACAACACACTGTTGATCAAGGCACTCAGACAGAGGCTTTGCATGTAGAGGCTTTGATGGAAAGATTGACACGAATAGAAAGTAAGTGATTCATAGTGATTGTGTCTTAATTATTATTTATTCTTATCAATTTTTCAATAGATTCTTTTCACTACATCGCAAAGAAAACACCAATGCTACTTCAAATTCAATAAATGCATTGAGAAATCAAATTTGTTTGAACAGTTCTACTACAAGTTTAGATATTGATGCCACGCCAGATAGTTTCGACTTTTGGCAGTTACATAAAAAATAGCGTCAGAGAAAAAAAGGAAATAAAAGACGTGATGAAATAGATTTATATCTAAATAAACAGTCACGCCTATAGAAGCAACACCATAGAATCATGGAAATATGAGGGAAATTGTTCCCAATTTATAGAATAAATTTCGAAAATACGCCACCATTATTAAGTTATAGCAGGAGTTTCGGATAATAAAATTATCATCAGTATTCAAAATGCAGCATGTGAAGAAATTTTACCATTGAGGGCTCAATACTTACCAAGAAAGATGTTCGAAATATAAAGTGCAAAGCAGTGCTACCATACCCTACCCATATAGATAATAATAATAAAACGTAGAACATGATGTACTAGAAGAAGATGATCTTTTTATGATCATAATGACTATAGTGCAGGCTACTATTTTAAATGAATATAGACATGATAAAACATGCATAGATAGATCTCATGAAGCAAATTCTTATTGATTTAACCTGCATACTCTTCTTGTGATTGGTGAGTTTGGGGTAGGTTATCCCGTAGCATTTTGTTTCACCAATCGGCAAGACAAAACTGTATTTAAATTATTTTTTGAGAAAATTTGTAGTTCAATAGTAGTAAAGTAAAAAAAAATTGCCACCTTAACTTTTATGTCTGATGATGCACCTGCGTATTACAATGCATGGTCATCTGTCATGACTTCGACAAACAACCATTTACTTTGTTCATGGCATGTATCAAGAAGCTGGAAAAGGGCATTTAATCCAAAAGTTCAAAATACTCAAAAGCATACAATCGCTTTCAATCAATAATTCGTGCAATACTATGTGAGAGTCATTTTTGAACTATGTTTATAGAAAGTTATCAATATCAATAAATTAAAGAGCATGCTTTTAGGACGCAAATGCTGCAGGCCGCTGGACAAAGCAATATTTTAAATGTTGAAAAGAATGCGTTTCACTAGAGAAACCAAAAAAAAATATGTATACCGGTAACATCAGTTCCGTCGGAGCGCCTTATACGAAGGCTGGCATGATAACAAAATAGAAATGGCTCTTCGAAACATCCACATTAATTTCGAAAACAATATTATCTCAGTGTTTTAAAGAATGATAAATTGTACGTCGCTGAAACATTCAATTGTAATATGCAAACATATATTCGAGTGCACTAGTTTGCTTATGTATCAAGAATTACGTGTATATAATTGGCAGACTCACAACTGGCAGGCCCAGGTATTTGACAGTTTCGTGGGCGTGGCCTATCGGCGAAGGCGTGGCCAGCATTTAACATTTAATAAAACATTTTTTTTTATAAATGTTATGTATTTAAACTAATATAATATCAAACATAAATAAATAATAATATAAAATAATATAAAATCAAACTTCAGAGCTTACAATTTGCTCTTATGTAACACAGCAGCATTTTTAAAGTGTGCGCACTGCAATATATTTTTATGTTTTTCATGCTTTTATGATAAATATCATCTAGTAAATTGTAAGCCCTGAAGTTTATTTATGTTTGACATTATATTAGTTTGAATACATATCATTTATAAAAAAAAATGTTTTATTTTATTTTATCAATATGCAATGCAAATGTATTTATTTTCAGAATGCTTTCATAAATATCTACTATTTATAAATTTCAGATATTTGTGTAGTACATGTAACAAATTAATATATTTATTATAATATTAAACCAAATATAGATGTAAAAATAAATTAAAAAAAAATATTCTGGCGGGATTCGAACTGGCGACTGTGAGCCTAGGCCTCGAACAAAAAGTTGAGAGTAAGCGCCGCAAACCACTCGACTATCTCGACACATTGATACAAAGCGCAACGCGCGTAGACATAGCGCTTAGCGCGTTTTTAGCAGTTTTAATCAATTTTTATTTAATTTTTTTAATTAAACCGCTTCCCATAGGACTCTAATATTTAAAGGTGTTCGGTTTGACCATCAACCCTACAACTATGCGAAGTTTCATGAAAATCCCAGAAGAGTAAACCTGATGGTTACCTTGTTAGAGCGCATGACAGACTCCGATTATTTATCCAAGAATTCAATAGTGAAATGAAAGAAAAATTTTTATCCAAAAATTCGAATGAAATTGAAAAAAAAGTGGTGCACATGTGAAAGACATTCCTTTTTCCGAAATTTAAAAATCGTATATATAAAAAATAAAATATTCAACTTGAGTTTACATGGTACAAGCAACGACATGAAAAAGCATACTTAGATAAAATATGGATCGAAAATTTGAGCATAACAAACATTGAAACGTATATGGAACTAAAAAATACAAATGAAGTATTTTCGTTTCTAGTAAAGGAATAAAAACTTAACCAATTATAAAATACGCAGTCTCTTGTATGTTCAAAATTAAATCTTAAATTAAATATGTATAGCTTTAATATAGTGGCAAAATGAAAAAATGGAACTAAAATTATAAGAAACATGTTTTACTTTTATTATAGCGATAGTATGTGCTATTAGTAACTATAATTATATTATTAATGATTAATATAATTTTACATTCATTTTAAAGTTATCACATTTAATGTATTGTAGAAATGTATTCAAGCGTTTGTAGTTTTCCAATTGTAAGTTTAGTGAAAAACAAAGAAAATTTTATTATATCTTACCAGTTTATCCTACAAGTTACATGTGTTGATCGTTGAATATTTAAAATTAGTTAAATGTAGCCTATTGCATTAAAAAATGATTATTCTCTTCAAGAATTTCTTAATATTTGCAAATATCAATACAAATTTTTAATATCGATTTCGAGTGCAAATCGATTTTACTCTATATTACTTTTTCTTAAATATCCAGGCTGCATAACATGTTTCAATTTCCTTTTTATATCAATTTAACAAACTTAGTAGATACATAAGTGATTTGGTAAAGATTGGGAAGACCTTTTACCAGAGATCAGTTAAGTCAGTCGAAGGTGCCAAGATTTTACAATCACAATTGAATTGGACAAATCAATCTTCACGACCTTGAATAATTTATATAAGTATTGAAATATCTTCGTTTGCCAATGGATTATAGCATTTTATACATGGTTACGATTTGCGTACAAATTAAAGCAATCCTCTTGATTTGAACCTTTGAGCGAATATTATTTATTGTGATGTCACTTCCTTCTTTGACTAAACTAAGGTCAGTTATACCATTTGATCCATGATTAAGAAATCCGTACAAATTAAAACTGTTTCTGATTAATTATGCATGGCGATGAAGAATCTTCAAGCTAATACTATTTATTGTGATGGCACATTTTCTAAATATCTCAAAATTATTAAATGTGTAAAAATTCCTTCTGTGACTGAATTATAGATATCATTTTATTAGCATTCGGTATTGATCTTCGAAGAAAAATAATCTAATAGCCAAATAGATCCAAAATTAAATTAAAAAAATGTTGAAGTATAAAGTATGAAGTATTCATACTTTGCATCCGCTTCAAATTTGATATTTGATTAATAATGTAAATCCAGGGCGGTTTCTTCTATTTGGTTGAAAACTACTTTGAGTACTTCACAATCGTAAAGACATGAATGTCTTTGGCTGGATTGGAACTAACTTCTATTTGGATGTTCCAAATAGTTTGGCACAATAAAGCCATCAAATCATTGCCATCACAATGATCATTATAAATCAAACTTCCTTTTTCATTGTCATGTGTGATTTTTCAACAAATAGACCAAGAAAATTGTAATATAAATAAATCATAATTACTGACACTATCAAAATCAAAATTGTATATGATATACCGTGTATTATACACTAAATAATCGTGTTATGCATTTGTCTCAATCAAAGTTAATTCCTTCCATGACATGTTATATGCTCATGTTATTTTACGTAGAAGCAAACCTATGCTCCCTTCAAATATTCATATCGTCTGTCATATTGAAATAAATGAGTCATTATAGTAAATATTAATCATATTGCTCACTATTTTGTTTCACTTCCAAAAATACTTAGTTGTTCTGGTTCCAATAGATTCGCAATTTCGTTATTATATTATCGTTAGTTATTGTTGAAACTCAATAACAGTGCTTTTACTTCAATTCGGCCATTATCTCTCGTTTTATGTACGAAATAATGTTTCATTCCATTTATAATACTCCTTTACCATAATCTATTATCTTAACATTTCCTATTATTTTCTTTATTATTAATTTTATTTTATTTTCTGAATTATTTATTTTATTTCCAAATTTGTTTTGTTAGCATTCAACAAATAAAGTTTCTTCATGGCTGCTATATATTTTAGCTAATTTTACATATTCAAAGACTAAATCACACATTATTTAGTTTTATTATCACAACATTGATTGATTTCGAAAAAAATCACAATCAAGAAAACTACCGACAAATTTACAATACATTACATACTGATTTACTAACGCGTTTGTTTTTTTTTAGATTTATTTTCGCTTAATAAGAAACTCATGAGCAAATAAAATTATATGTAACATAGTAGCACACGTAACTAAACAGCTCAATATCATTCGGACGATTTAAAAAATAATTAAAAAAATGTCACATTCTAACAATTTTCTAGATTTACTAAAACACGATCTATGCTTTTTATGTAGTGGATTGTAAATAGAAATAAAAAATTTGAAAATAAGAATATTTGCATATTCTTTAAATCCAAGATGTATAACTTGATGTTGCCTTCTACAATTCTAGTATTCTATTGATATGTTTTGGATTTTGAGTTCTCTACATGGTGCACCACTAGTACTACAACCTGGTAATACTTTAATTGCAAGTATTACCTTGATAAGATTTCCATTAAAAAATTTGTCATCAGAGTATTGTCTCACTTATCTTCAGTAGAATTTTGGACAAATAATGAAATTGTTCGCGCCAAACACGCAGCCTACATAGGATGTTATAATTTACGATAAGGAGGATAAATGTGGACATATACCTTGTTCGTGGGCTCTCAATGCCCAGAAAACAAACTATTTATGGCCAATAGATAATTCTCCATTGAAGGTTCATAAAATAATTAAGTGGTGTAAGCCCCTTCCCGATACTGTGAAATACAAAAATTGTCACGAAGAGATGTGTAGCTACATCTTCAAATTATAAACTAATAAAAGTATATGAAGCGAGGGCAGAGTTCACATCCTGTGTTGATGGTGAACAGGAGAAAAACGAACAAATAGAGGATAGCCCCAATATAGAGAAAGGTATATTATTTAATATCTTTATATCATATCATTCAACAAAACATTCATGTTAATATTTATTGCAGAAGTGATATATATATATATATATATATATATATATATATATATATATATAAAAGTAGAGGAGAGTCCCAATATGGAGACGGGTACATTATTTAAAATTTATATATTTAAACTATTTATTAAAATCTTTTAAATTCCAATAAAAAAATTCATTCGTCTCAATATATATGTCGCAGAGGACAAGTTAGATAGTAGCATCAACACTCTATCCAAATTATCATATGAAATTAATGAAATGAAGGAAGACATAAGGGAGCTGTTGTCATATAAGAGAGATTCCGGTCACAGGTAATTATGCACAGTGAGATTTTTTTTGAGTAATTTTTTTTATTTTAATAAATTTAATTCGAAATAAATTGGAGCACCCCTAAGCGACAAAGAATGTTTCTAAAATCATCAATTAGATTTACACCAGTTTTTCGCAATGGTATATGCATTTGAAAATTACAATAATATTAATTACTTGTATTTTTAAAAACAAACTATTGCAGAGTGTCAAACAAAAACGCAGCAATGCCTTGACACCCCGAGTCCATAAAATGTATGACACATCAAAAATTTTGATACAGGAGGTGCGAAGAATTAATAAACAAAATACAAATTTACGGGACAAATTTCAGCAGAGCATCAAATGTGCTGAAAAATTCTCTTGTATTCCAGCGACGTTAAATTTGAGGGCAAGTCATAAAATGCCAATTGAGAGAACATACAAAAAAAACCGAATGGAAGAAAATTCAACATTTGAGGATAAAATTCTCGCATTGACATTTTATAAAAAGTCGCCAAAGACCTGCTATTTCTGGAGGCAAATATTTATATTGCCGAGTCTTCAAACTTTTAAGAAATTTACTGTCGCATATCCCATTACATGTTGGAATTAACGATAAGCTTTTACAATCATTAGAAGCTGCTATCTCTCGCAAAAAAGATATTTGCAGCAAATATTGTATATTAATGTTCGACGAGAAATCTTTATCTTCTGATTTATCATATGATCAGAAAAAGGATCATATAATAGGATTTGAACAACAGGCAAATGGCTGGAAGCTTTTACTTGCAGATCATGCAGTAGTTTTTATGTTGAAGCAAATTAAAGATCGATGGAAGCAGTCTGTTGCTTTTTACTTTTTAGTTGGTGGAGTCAATAGTTCAGATTTAAAAAGTCTCATTGTTGATATCTCTCGAAAAATATTTAGTATTGATTTAAAAATTTAGCCACAGTTTGCGACCAATACTCCGCAAACTGTAAAGCTATTAATATGTTATTGAAAGACACCGAACACGATTATAAAACTAGAGACTGGAACGAAGTGAGTTTTGAAATTGATGGGCACGAAATAATTCCGTTGTTTGACCCTCCGCATTTATTAAAATGCATGCGCAATAATTTTGCAAAATATAAAGTAAAGTTTACATACTTAGACGAGAAGGAATATGAGCCTTCCTGGTAAGATATTGTAAACTATTATGACTATGATGCAAATTGCAGATTGTTCCGGAAATGTTCTTCATTAACTGAACATCATCTCGATTAAAATAAGATGAAGCGGATGAATTTCAGCCTGGCAGCTCAAGTTTTTTCCCAACGCAATGAGGATGGTTTACAGAACTCCGGTTACTTGGAAGCAAATGGAAGTTCTACAACATTTGGAACTGGAGAATTTTTTATTTTTATGGACTGTTTATTTGAGAGCGTGAATGGATTGACTAAATTGCCAGTACGAGGTAAATTATTTCGTTGTGCTGTTTCTAATCAATCACAGCATATAAAATTTTGGCATAAAGCTAAGGAAGTATTAAATTCAATATAGTTCATAAAGATAAAAATTTGTAAGAGAGTATTAATCCCGCGCTATGAAGTCCTAATAATTTTAACGGATAGGGAGATAAAATCCTCTTGGGGAAAAAAATTGTATCGGAGGCATTTACGCGGCCGGCCAAAATCGGAGATGTCGTTCAGGCGAAATCCTTCCTCAACCTTTCTTAATTTTAAAAAAAATTAGAAAATTTTAGAATCCAAAGTTTAGATATTATGCAGAAAATTTTAGATATTTTAAATTACAGAAAATTTTAGAATAAAAATTTACAGAAAATTTTAGATATTATAAATTCAGGAAATTTTAGAATATAAATTACAGAATTTTAGAAATTTTTAAAATATAAATTACAGAATTTTAGAAATTTTTAGAATATAAATTACTGAATTTTAAAAATTTTAGAATATAAATTACAGAATTACAGAAAATTTTAGAATATAAATTACAGAACTATAGAAATTATAAATTTTAGAATTTAAATTACGAGGTTTCATATCAAATTTATATATAATTTTATATTGAAATTTAAGAATTTATTGGCTAAGTAGTATTTTCACAAAATTGAATTTTGTATCTTTATAGTTTGAAATTTTGTTTTAGATTATATAAGATTTAAGAATTTGCAGTACTAATCTTTTTGTGTAATTTAGGGATATATATATATATATATATATATATATCTCAGACTGATATATCAGAATATATGTCAGACAGCAGAAGGGCTACTACTGGTTTCGGACTACCACAACAGAGAGTATTCAGCAGATCGTACGACTCAATTTTTGATCAACGTTTGGAATTTCATGTGGAAGGTAACCCAAATTCTCTTAACCTTTTAGACTCAATTTTTAGTAATCAAATCAATATTTCTTGTGTACTCATGCGTTACCAATTCACAGTTCACACCCTTCCATTCCTCTCTGTGTCGATAGAAACCATACAATGGCTTACTTGTCCCTTTCTGAAGCTAGATCAATGATTAAGTGTTTTGATGGAAGCGATCCATCACAGCTTCCAACATTTTTAAGAACGTGTTCCTTTGTTTTTGAGCAAATTGAAGAAAGTAATAACACTAATTTATAAAACTACATTACGCACGTAAAGTTAGAGGGTCAAGCTTTACAGGCTGTTCAATATAAAAAAAATTCTAGTTTTGAGGACCTTCAGTCCACCCTTCAGAATTTATACTTAGAGCGAAAATCTGTGTCATCCTTACAAGTTCAGTTCGATCAATGCAAACAAGGCTCTCGTGAAAGTGTACGAGATTTTGAATTAAGACTAGAAAAAATTCTTATAGATTTAATTGATGCTACCGTAAAGCGAAGTAAAAATCCGGCTGCTAGTGACTATTGTAATGAGCTTTTACATAATCAAGCTTTACACGTTTTTTAAGAAGAGCTTCACCCAACATTAAAATATTTAGTAAAATCTAAGAATCTTCAAACTTTCAAAGAAGCTGCAGAGGCGGCTAAAGAGGAAGAAGCTTTAGCCAATTCTTTTAATTTTAAAGCACCAGAAATTTCACGTTCTTATACCTTTGTGCCGAAACAGGGTCCATAATTTATTGAACCAGAAATATCATGTAATTATTGTAAGAAGATAGGACATATAATTAGGCATTGTAGAAAGCGTATATACGTTGAGCAGAATAAATCTAAAATTAATGTAGTAGATAAGACAAAACAACCAGAACCTGGTACTAGTAAGGCAAGTGCTTATAAAGAAGCTCATTTATGATGTTTAGAAAAAAGATCAGTAATTTAGCATTCATAAACTTAGTCTCCAGATATTGTGGATAGTAGAATTAATTTATTAGTAGACACGGGTGCAGAAATTAGCTTAGTTAAGATTTACAAGGTAATAGATGATGTAGATATTAAAGATAAATTTGAAGATAAGTTAAGATTAACTGGAGTATCAGTTACAGATGTTACTACTATTGGTAAGGCTCAATTTAGATTTAGATTAGGGGACTGCGTAGTTAAGCATAATTTTCATATAGTTAGGGATAGTTTACCTATTAAAAGCGATGGAATATTAGGTATGGATTTCTAACAAGAGTTTGGTGGATCGATTAATATTGCTGAATCTAGTGTAAAATTTAGTAATAAAACGCAAATGCCTCTAAAATTAAGTTCTGTTAATTTAAATCCACGTTCTGAAACGGTAGTGCGTATAAATACAAATTCAAATTTTGTAGGTGTGATTGAGAAATCAGAAATAAGTAAAGGAATTTTGTAGCCAGTACATTAGTATCACCTCTAAATAATTCTTGTTTAATTAACAGGGGCGTAACTACCGCCGTATCAGCCGTATCAAAGATACAGGGCCCCCGAGCTCTGGGGGCCCCCAACGAGCGTCAACAGAAATTTAGAAAAACTTTTTATTTATTTCACAAACGACAAAGTCAAAAAATCTATTTATTTTTATTGTCGGGACAACCTAAATCGATTATCGGCATGTTTTGCCTACGGGGTTTCCCCGTTTAACCGTCAATAATCAATGAAAAACCCTCAATAAGCAATGTACAGTTATGCGTACCCAAAATACAATGATATGTTGACAAACGACGAATGAACAGCAGGGATTTCTTTTAATAAGTAATATTTTTTACAACTGACCCAAAATGGACAAGAAGTACAACATTTGGTACAGAAATAAAGACGTTAGAAAAAATACAATCATATGATAATTGCCGGAGTTAGTCGAAGGTTTTATGTATTGAAAGACAGCGGGGGTTATTCACATATTTCAGTTGATTGTGAATTATTTTGTAACCGTTCTTTTTCCGTTTATCATTATTTATATACTATTAAAGCAGGCATAAAGATTTCAAAACCATGGTTATGTTATTATAATATTTTATACAAATCATACTGTCACTTTTGTTGGTTATTAGCGGATCGTCGTAGTAAATCATACTCCTCTGCATGGGTTAACGGTGTTTCTATTAGAAGCAATTTTACACAAACTTTACTTGAACATGAAAAGTCACAGCAGCATATTAATGCGCCCCTTTCTCATAATAATTGGTTGCAAGAAAATACTCAATTGTCAAGTGAAATTAATTGCAAAATTACATTTTGGAAAGATGTATTGCATCGTATAATTAATGTTATAATAACATTAGCATCTTGCAATTTACCTTTAAGAGGCCATGACTTCGATTCTGGAAGTTTTATGTCAATTTTGCGTTTGCTATCGAATTATGATGCTGTTTTGAAAGAACTTCTTTTAAAACCAGAGGGAGCAATAAATTATTTAAGCCCTTTGATCCAAAATGAAATTATAAGTTTGTTAGGAACCGCAGTTAGGAACAATATTATTTTAGAAATTGAAAATGCCCCTATAATAATTTTAGATACAACGCAAGATTTGTCAAAGATTGACCAACTTTCTCTAGTTTTCCGATACATCTCGATAGCAGAGGATGGTAATAATGTGCCTAAAGAATTAAAAATCTGTGAATCATTTTTGAGATTTGTAGCAGTGTCTGACAGCAGAGCCGAAGGACTTAAAATTGAAATTTTGAATATATTTAATCAATATGGAATCGATTTAACTAAATGTAGATTAATAGTATATTGCATCCAGTTTTCCGGATGTAATAACAGCTTGCATTTTATTCTTGACCCTTCCAGTTACAACCGCAACTGCTGAAAGGAGTTTTTCAAAATTAAAATTAATCAAAAATTACCTCAGAACATCAATAAAACAGAAACGTCTATCAGACCTGTCTCTATTGTCCATAGAGGCAGAAACATTAGAAAAACTAAAAACATCATCAGCTATAAATGACTTAATAAATCAGTTTGCAGATAAAAAGGCAAGGAGAGTGAATATTTAATTTTAGTTACTTGTAAAATATTAAGAATAATATTCGATGTATATTTGAAAATTTGATAAATAAATGTTCTTTTAATTTTATTAAATGAATTTATTAATCCTTTTATGTTTCTTTAAATTATGAAAAATCTTTAGGGGGGCCCACAAACCAATTTTGATATGGGGCCCCGCCAAGGCACGTTACGCCCCTGTTAATTAATATCATCAATTCTAACGATAGTAAAGTGGAGTTAGAGACGCCAATTTTCGAGATAAATGTTTTACCAAAAATTTTAGATAATTCCACTTCTTTTGAAGATCATAGACAAATTTCGAATAATTTCAATCCAGACAGAATACCAAAAATTTTCAATTTTCTAAAATCAGATCTTTGAATGAGACTGAAAGTGATTACTTACATAGAATCTGTTCAAGTTATAATGATATTTCTTATGTAGATGGTGATACGCTCCCTTTTACTTCGTCAGTAGAACATAATATTAATACTCCTCTACATGTCCCACCTATAAATATAAAACCTTACCGTTTACCAGATTGTCATAAGAAAGAAATAAGTAATCAAGTTTCAGATTTGTTAAATAACGATATTATTGAGCCAAGTAATAGTCCATGGAATGCGCTTTTACTCTCGGTGCCCAAAAAATCTGACTCTGGCACATTGAAGTGGCGACTTGTAGTTGATTTCAGAAAGTTGAATGAAGTTACTGTTGGAGATTCCTTTCCCTTGCCGAATATCTCTAATATTTTCGATCAATTAGGGAATTCGAAGTATTTTTCTACTCTTGATTTGGCTTCTGGTTTTCACCAGATTCCAATGAATGAGAGTGACAAACAGAAGACAGCTCTTTCAACTCAGTCTTCTTTCAATACAAACGTATGCCATATGGTCTAAAGAATGCCCCTGCGACATTCCAACGCCTTATGAATTCCGTTTTGTCTGGTTTGCATGGAATCAAGTGTTTCGTTTATTTGGACGATATCGTCATTTATTCCAATACGTTAGAGGAACATTACAAACGGATATGCGAAGTTTTAGAAAGGCTACGAGCTAGTAATTTGCGCTTACAACCGCAAAAATGTAATTTTTTCTGTAAGGAGGTATACTATTTAGGTCACATAATTACACCTACTGGTATCAAACCCGATCCTATCAAAATAGATTCAGTAATTAATTTCCAAATCCCAAGAAATTCAAAGGATATTAAGTCATTCTTAGGTTTAGCTGGATACTATCGTAGATTCATTCTAAACTTTAAAAAAACATGTTAATTTTATTTAGTCTTCGGCTCAACAGGATGCATTTATAACTCTCAAAAATCTTTTGACTACTGCTCCTATATTACAGTATCCGAATTTTCAAGCTTCTTTCAATATTACTACAGATGCTTCCGGAAAAGCATTCGGGGCGATTTTGTCCCAAGGACATTCGCAATGGTCGAACTTTAAATAAGGCAGAAGAGAATTATTCGACTATTGAAAAGGAACTATTAGCAATCGTGTGGGCCGTAAGTTATTTTAGAACATATATTTATGGAGTTCGATTTTATATAATTGCAGATCACAAACCGTTAGTTTGGCTAATGAATTTAAAAGACTCAGGTTCTAGACTAATGAGATGGCGAATTAAGTTAGAAGAACATGATTACGAAATAGTGTATAAAAAAGGATCAGCTAATACGAATGCTGATGCCTTAAGTAGGTTTTATCACATAACGGGCGACGATACCTACCAAAATTTTAAAGACAGTTTAAGTAATAGTATAGTAATTAATGATAATGTTAAAGAATTTAATGAAGATTTTTCGTTTGTAGATAAAAAATCCGTTTGCATAGATAGTCCTCAAAATTTTAATAGCGATAGCGTATTTTTTAATAACTTTAAGAGCCATTTTAATAGGATTAACGAATTAATAGCTCAGGGAAAACAAAGTAAGAGATGTACACATGTTAATTATAATAATAGCGATTTTGTATTTTATTTAGTAACTAAATTCAGGCAACCAGACATAAGTAATTTAGAAATTATATTTATAATATTAATTAAGCTCAGGGAATTATGCGTAGAACATAATATAGAAGAAATATCATTACCTACTTTAGCGACAGATGACAAACTTGATGAATGTGAAATTCGTAGTAAGTTTAAATATGTATTTAAAAATTATAA
Organism: Ctenocephalides felis; assembly: GCF_003426905.1. Classification (NCBI taxonomy): domain Eukaryota; kingdom Metazoa; phylum Arthropoda; class Insecta; order Siphonaptera; family Pulicidae; genus Ctenocephalides; species Ctenocephalides felis. Next base: position 4,800 of record NW_020536159.1, on the reverse strand, counting down.
TATTAAAATTTTAATTTACAAACGTCCATTAGATCTTCTTACTCGAGAGGATAAATTAAGAAATTTTAAACAAATATCATAATACACCAATAGGAGGCCATCAGGGTTATAAGCGTACCCTAAAACGTATATCTATCAAATACCAGTGGCCTAAATTAAAGAAAAATTTAAGAAATTTTGTTAAAACTTGTGATGTTTGTCAAAGGAACAAGCTATGCAAAAAGGGCTATGTAAATACCCTATGGTTATTACAGATACACCTGTAAGCCATTTGAAAAATGTGCATTAGACATAGTTGGACCTCCAAACTATTACTGCGAATGAAAATAAATACATACTCACTTTCCAAGACTTATTAACTAAATTCAGTAGGGTAATACCTTTAAGAAACCAAGAATCCGCAACTCTAGCTAGAGCATTCGTAGAAGAAATAATTTGTCATTATGGCATTCCTTTCAAAATCCTGACTGACCAGGACACCAATTTTAAGTACACTTTTTAAAGCTATTTTAAAAATTGAAAAACTCCAAACGACTCCTACCACCCAGAATCGAACGGTGCTTTAGAACGGTCCCACAGAACATCAATAGAATACCTAAGAAGTTTTATTCAAATTGATCAGTCAGATTGGGACAATTGGCTGCCTTATGCCTTGTTTACTTATAACACAACACCACACACATCAACAGGTTTCAGTCCTTTTAGACTAGTTTTTGGCTACAATCCTGAGCTACCTTCCTCACTTCCAAAACCCCAATCTCATCCCTATACTTTCGATGATTATGCACAAGAAATTAAGTTTAGAATAAAATCAGCCATAGATATTGCAAGACAAATTTAATCTCATCTAAGACATCTTCCAAAATTATTATGATAAAAAGTCAAAAGAAATTGAGTTCAAGGTTGGAGATTTGGTACTCCTAAAAAATGAAACAACTTTAAAAGGGAAAAATGCGTAAATTGATAATGCCATGGCTTGGACCATTTGAAATATTATCGAAGGATTCTCCAGTAAACTATACTTTGTTGTGTGATCCGAAATCAGTTAAAGTCCACGTTAATAGAATTAAACCCTTTGAAATATAATAAACTATTGTAACATTGTTTATTAAGCAATGCACTAAGTTTTATCTTTTACTATGCTATATTTAAGATGCTTGTTAGTTCCCAATTTCATTTATATGTTTATATTACTTACTTAGAATTAGGACCATTTCCAATCAAACTTTCTAATTTTATGTTTAAATGTTTTAAGAATGTTATGTTTTATCTTAGTCCTTAGTTTCCTTCAATTGGATTCGAATACTTGTTAAAGAATTTTCTGAATGTTTTGATACTATTGTAAATTTGAATTTCCAATGTAATCTAATTTTTTAAGAATATAGTTTGGCACCATAATCTATCTAAGGGGGATGGTGTTATGCCATCTGGCAATTATTAGGACATCAATGCTTCTGTCATATTAACGAAACTAGCAAGTATTAACGCATTATTAACGGAACTATCAGGTCAGGCTAACCAAGATTAAGTTGGTTATGTACCCTATCTGGCAATACAGGAAAGTAAGGATCTCAAGCGAGCTAGGAGTGTTCGCTCTCTCCTCATTGACGGCCGTTATAGAACAAGGACCTATATTTTTCTAACCTCGTATATAATTTTTAGAAGTCAATAAATGTATAACATTTATTCTGTGTTTAATTTGTGTTGCTATTTTAAATTGATTCCACGCTGATGGCATTACAACAAGTAATGAACAGGCACAGAATAGAACAATGTTGCCTAAACACAAATCAGTTGCACAAACCTACGCACCCAAATCCTTTCAAATTAACTTCACGTTGTAATGATTAATAATGCAAAAACAATCACAAATCTTAGGTAAGGCGTTCAGCTGACAATAATGATTCGAGCACTAACAGTAGCACCGTCAACTGTGCTAGCAGCTTTTACATTAGTGAAAGTGTTGAAGAGGTGCAATCCATGGATAATTGCAATTATCATGACATTGCATGTCAAGACTCCCAAGATAAAAGCGCTTCTGCTAGTATTGACAAGATGAAGTGCTTTGTATTCCGCTTCCACATGTTTCTGACTATTTTAATATTGAAGAAGAAGCGGATGATATTCCAGAATTACCTTTGAAGTGCGAGCTAGGAAATCTGTTTCAGAGAAACAACATTACGATGCAGTGTATGACACAACTGCTGGGTATTGTAAGCCTTTCGTGGAAGAAATGAAAGTGCTACAACAACATGGTTTAATTTGTCTCAATAGAAATTGTAATAATCTGTGTTAGTCCTGCGCGTGCGTTGATTACAAAGACAACTGGGCATGCGGGTTATGAAAACTGCTCCAAATGTATTCAAAGAGAAGAGTTTTCAACCCATGTCATTTTAAATAACACATTTTCAGATCTTCGAACAGATAAATCTTTTCGCATGAGGACGAACCCAGTACATCACACAGGTGACTCCCTTTTGGAGGAATTAAATATCGGAATGGTATCTCAAATAGCACTCGACTACATGCATATTGTCTGCCTAGGTGTCACCAAGAGACTTTTAAGGCTCTGGGTAAAAGGAACGAGAAACGTCAAATTAGATGACAAAACCAGGGATACAGTGAGCGAATATTTACTAAAATTTAAAGCTCACATTCCAGCAGAATTTTCGAGAATACCCAGAGCGCTTAAAGACTACATGAACTGGAAAGCCAAACTACATAAATTTTATACAACTTAGTTTGGGAATCAGGATCTTGTGATCCTGAAACCTGTATTGAGAAAAATGATGTAGCTAAAATATCCTCCTTAAATTTGTAAGTGAATACCTCAAACTATATGGAGCTGGCAGATTAACGTACAACACCCATAACCTAATACATATTGCAAATGATGTTTTGGCCTTCAAATGTAGTTTGGACGGGTTTAGTTGTTTTCCCTTTGAAAACTATTTTAAAAGTATTCAAGGGAAGCTCCAGAACTCGCCTAAACCTCTTCAGCAACTGGTTAACAGATTGGCTGAAGAGAAGTTGCTGGAAACCACCATGGGCGCAAATGACCAGCTTTACACTGCAAATGTGTGTTGTGTGAATCAAACACAAAAACGTATTAAAAACCATAAAAAAGCGCGACATCATACACATAAGGGAGTGGTATTACATAAAGGATGTTTTTTAATACGGCGATCGTTTAAATTATCGCTCCAGGCGTGTAGAGATATATCCATACGGCGTGTAAACAAATGCGCCAAGTCGAATCATATGCAATGAATGTACGCACTTACGACGCTACGCCGTTCCATATGAACTAACCCTACTTTTAAATTTGTTGATGACAGATGTATAAGTGCGGAATTTGTGAATGTTATTATCAATTAAATAGAGCATATTAAATAATATTTTATTTGTAATAAACAATTTGGTTCGGCTTTTAATGAATACATGAGTGTGGAATCTTCGAAGAAATTTATAGAATGTTGTATTGAAATGAAAAAGTGAAATGGTAAGTATCAGTTTTAGAATTTATACATGAACTGAATTATTCAATATTTTTTTTGTTAAATTAATTACAGATGGATGAAATGATTCCATTTAAATTGCTTCTGAGAACTGTAACTTGAAAATTTAATTTCTCTTCAGATGCAAAGTTTTGAGGTTAGTTTGAGGTTGAATATGTAATTCTCAATTTGTACGATATGTCTTAATTAATTTATCATTATATTTTCAGATATGAAAATATCTGAATCAAATTAAAATGAAAGATTTACAGAAATTCATTAAATACATTAAAGGCAGGAATGTATCACAAGTAGAAAATTTATTCAGAATTTACTGAGTGATCGAAGGCCCTAGATGGAAAATGAGGTTCAACGAATAATTGGTATAATAAATAATTTTCTTCACTCGAATATAGTTAAATGGCAATAGTTTTTCTAGTGTTGTACTATATTTTATTTTATTTTCATTTTAGGTGTTTTAGAGGTTTTGAATTCAAAATGTTTAAATGGAAATCTTTTGATAAATACAATATGACATGATTGAAAATCTCACGATGTATTCTCTATAGATAGTAAGAATGCGAAAATAACTTTTATTTCATTTCATTGAAGAAAACAACTCCAAATTTGACAATAAAAAAGTTAATTATTAAAAGAGTAATGCATATGCAATTTTGAGTAATGCATTTTTTTTTGATGGTGATGGTTTACACTGCACATGAAATTATATCTCGAGCTATCATTGTAACGGATGACAAAATTAAGATGGAAATGATAATCGGATAATAGATTTTGGATGCTACTTTGTATGGCACAGATCTTAACCCCATGCTTTTTCAAATGCATTAAAATATATTGAATAGAAGCACAAGACCTGAAAGCATAGAAGCAGAAATTTTGAAAGAAAAATTCAAAGGTGAATAAAAAATGATTAGTGTTAATAAAACCGTAATAAAAATAATAAACAGAGGAGCAAAGGAAATCATTGATTTGTTGTGCTCTCATACGATGGACCTGTTTTCGGGCCAAACTACTATTAATTATCATTATATCGAATTTGAAATATTGGGAACAGTAACAAATAATAAAACTTCAACATTGATGAAATTTGTGCACGCTATACAAAAAAAGGCAGATAAACTATTTTAGATACATTTAGATAATTCTTATCTGTGATTTTTGTAATTAATTATATTTCATGTTAAATTTGTTCAATTAATTAATTACATATAATTAATATTATCACTAATTTGTAACAATATTGTAATTTTTGTAAAATGTGATTTTGAATTGGAATATATTA
>NW_020536158.1:0-25236 GCF_003426905.1 Ctenocephalides felis | reverse complement strand
GATTAACCATTGGGTTACCATCTAAAAAATTCGATATAAGGAGAAGTTTCAGCCCAACAACTCATCGATCGTAAGGGCCTGATTTCTGTTAAGATATGAGAATAAAATTTAAAAAAAAATCATTAAATCGATTTGGTAGCTGACCAGAAATGTATCTTCAATGGTACATAAAGCATATGTTTAAAGTAAGGTAATATAAATTGATTGGCGTATAAATAAATAAATAAATAATAAATAAGTAAATGTTATATAATACAAACATGTGTTATATAATAACACATGTGTTATATAATATAAACAAAAGTATTACTGCTTCATAGCAAGTGTGTTATTTCATATGACAACGTCTGTCAATTTTATTAAGGCATTTAGTAATCATTTCGTTCGTTATTTGACAGATGTTTATTATTAAACGATTATCAATGCTTGACATTTGTAGTTGTAATTAAATTTTTACCTATTCCCATTAAATTTTTGTCTTAATTTTATTTCACAACAATGTCTGTAAAGACTTTTCATTTGGAAGCAAATATTGGATTTATATGCGGAAGTGAGGAGCTATATCATTACTGCTTGGTGTCACGCGAGATGTGAACCCGAAACTAATAGTTACGAAACCAAGAATTGCTACTAGTACGCTACGATCCCAATAGAGCAAGTAAATAACGAATTGTTATCAAATGAAAATATAGTTTTTTAATTAAATAAGCTTATTGTAAATTTTATTGAGTTTTTATACTATAATATATGTATGCAACTTACCAAGTGGTCTATTCCTCGTAAAATATTAATTATATCATGTTACCGATCTCTTTTATTTAATAAATCTATATTTGTATACAGTTTTTTATAAAATTTTTGCATTATTTTCGATATCACATATTGTTAATTCCAGCTTAACATAGTTTATTATGTAATTTAAATGATTGTATTGATATCAATTGGATAGGTGTACAGTTTGTTATGAGTTTTTTTTGTTTTTACTTATAATAGACAAATAAAGATTTGAGTAAAAAAATATAAATAATCACATAAAGTAGTCATAAACTGTCAAGCTATGTATTTGCTGTTCAATAGAGCGACGTACACTAAAACGATTGCTAAAACCTAACCTCCAAATGGCACAAACATCAGTATATAATAATATTAGTTCAACTTAACGCGTATCATATGATGAGTGCAACAACATACTGCCACTTAATAACATTATCAGTTGACATTTGTGTCATTTGCAAGTCGATGTAATCAAATAACGTTCGATCAAATAGCAGACTTAGATTTTGACAGTTTTTGACACAATGACCAACTCATGTGATTATTCAACAAAAGAGGCCAGTGACATAACATAACTATTTTATGCGGAAAATTGGCCTCCAATATATACAACTAACCGAACTAATAAATTTAAAATATTTTTTTAAACAATTACAAATGTTTACAATTTCAAGAACTGTGTCCAACCACTTTTTATGTGTGTATAATAATAATCAGTACAATTTATAACTTTGCATACTTTTAAGTAATTTTACTATATGTACTTTATTAATGGGGCACTTCTGCCGTAAAATAGGCCAATGTTATGGCAAGGCTAGATTACGGTGCATTTTTCATATAAAATGGTACCAAAAACAGTCAAATTGCTAGGTGGTTGCTAACTCAAGAAAACGCACAAACGTCAAAAAAATCTCATCATAAGTGCATCTTTCAGAATTGTCATAATAATGTATGAGTAAAGTTACATTTTATGTGTAAAACGTATGATCGCATATCAAAGACAGAGCATTTGACAGGTTTTAGTACCATTTTATATGCAAAATGAAGCCTTGCCACATAGTTGATCTATTTTACATCAGAATTGGCTAGTAAGTATAAAAATGTTTCCTACATTTTTACACTTCTACGCTAGGGGCTATAATCAAATATAATCAAGTAAAAATCGTGAACATTGCTGCATCATGTAAGTCAACACTATTAGAAATACAAATCTAAAATACAGTACGTTGTAACAAAAAAGAAGTGTGGTTAACGACTGGATTGCCTTCTTGAAGAAAGTAACAGATTTTAGTTAGCAAACATAGCTCAAAGAAACACGTTCGTCTGATTCCTGTTAAAAACTAGTTGAGCATGCCATCGTGCCTTAAGGCAAATTGCTAGGATTTCGCGCACCGCCATTTAAATTTTTTAAAGACTTTACATTTTCTTCTAAAAATTGTGATTTTTTTCAATCGTGCGTATAGCTATTTTAGAAAAAGAAAGCGCGTAATGCAGCGTTGCAATCTAACGGTAAAACATTAGAAATCTTGGTACGGAACCCATAGAAATAAAAATTTAAAAAAATTGATAATTGATGTTTAAGTCTAATGATCTTGTTTGCCAAATAGCATTTTTTTAGTATTTTATTCGATCTCCAAAACCGCTGCACCAGTCTTTCCACAAATTCAACAAACTGTCTTTAAGTGCATTGAGTGTAATGTTTTGATTAATTCAAATCGGATGTTTGTTTTCTCAAAAATTTTATTCTTGTTACTTTTTACCCCGTATTGAAACATCTAGACCTGCTATTGTCAAAAACTAACTAGCACGCCTCTCCCATCAATAGCAATCCAATGTTTTCTGAATCACTCAAATCGGATGATTCATATTCTCGAAATCGTGAATAAAAAATTGTATCCAATAGTACACACATACATACTAAAATACACACACACATACATCCATTTTTTCTAAAGTATGCCAAAATGTATAGAAAGTCATTAAATAATTTTTAACAAAAATTCATTTTCGATTACTATAACTTACTCTACGGGAAGTTAAAAACATTTTTATGCATTGTACATGACAAACAACTTGAAAAGTAAAACAATTACTCATAGGGAGATCATATTATTAATTTGGCGTATGACATTTTCGAAACCAAACAATATATTTCACTTAGTTTTCGAAAAATCTTGAGTGGTAATACATTTTTAATTCATTTATGAAGTATGGAACGTAAGCGCGAATGGAAACACGCGACCTAACAATTTCTAAACGTAGCAGATATACTTGACCTCCGGCTGAGCTCGCTACGAGTTCATTCTTGCGAGTGACATTTCTACATTACATCGTTGTCAACGACGAGACGTAATGAAATTTCTTAAAAAAAAAATTTACGAACGCATCTATTTCGACATTGTTTTAAAGCAAAGTATTTGAATCAGGATTATGAATTTACGAGTAGTACACATACTCAAGAAGTAAAATTTATTTATTTAATTAATTAACTATTTATTGTTAAAACTGTTCACAATATTATATTTTAAATAATATGTCATTATTAGATACGTGATGTAGATGATAAAGGCATTATTTGTTTAGGTAAAAATAATTCGAACAAAGGCATCCTGAAGGCATCAGAAAGTGACATATTTCTGAACAATATGAAGACATATTTCAATATAATTTGCTGGCTAGCATGCAACTAAAATGTTGATTAAAAAAGCATGTTTAGAATCCAATTTAAATATAGATATGCATATATAAATTTAAATATAGATATGCATAATACGGCGTAACGGTCAAGCGCACGGGGGTCGTGAGTTGGAACCGCGTTCTAGGCAACCTGATATCGTGCAGCAGCGATGTCCATTTCTACTAGAAAATTTAGATCAAAAATATGTTTCCAATCGAAACTAGACCATTTTGAGTTCTGCGGTGTAAAATAACAACGGACCTATCCTAGGGCAGTAGTATCCATATATATATGAATATGTGTATATATGAATATGTGTATATATGTATATATATATATATATATATATATATATATATATATATTAGGGTGGTCCTTAAACTGGTCATTTTCGAATTTCCTTGCTCCCAGGGGCTCAAATGGTTCCAAATAGATAAAAAACAATTCTCTGAAAATTTTAGCTCTTAATATTAACTTTTAGATAGCGCGCAATTCAATCAAAGTTTGTATGGAAGAGTATGGAAAAAAATTTGAATATTTAAAAAAATGTTTTAGGTATAACTTAGCGACAAATGAATAAGTTTTATTCATTCATTTGCTCGCTAAATTACATCTAAAAAACATTTTCAAAATTTTTGAAAAAATTTTCATGCTATTTCCATACAAAATTTTGATTGGATTGCGCTCTATCTAATCGTTAATATTAAGAGCTAAAACTTTCAGAGAATTGTTTTTTATCTATTTGGAACCATTTGAGCCCGTGGGAGCAAGGAAATTCGAAAATGACCATTTTAAGGACCACCCTAATATATATATATATATATATATATATATCGTTTTTTTGTAAAAATCATAGTATTCATAACTTATTTAAAGATTATTCGTTAATTGACTTCGTTAGAGCCATATTATCATTTTTATTTTTATGTATTTTATTCATTTTCATATCTTGGTTCGGTAGAAATAATTTATTATATCTTTTTATTTTTTTGAGCGGCAATCGGAATTTAACGGATCTATAAACCCTCGTTTAAACATTTCGTATTTAGGAGGCATCTCAACAGTTAGACTATCTATATTCGATACATTTTTATTATTAGAATTTTCCCCATACTAATGATAAATTTTTAATTTGGTGCAGCATAATCGACGAAGGGTTATTTTCACTTGGATATTTTATTTTCAAGTAAGGGCTGCCATCATCACTACTGCTTGATATCAGACCGGTCGAGGTGGGTATCGAACCTGAAAACTCGTGCTAGCAAGGTCACAGAACTCCTACTATCAAAACCATGGAAATCCCCAGTTAAGAAATATAAAATATTATAATACAAGACAATAAAAAGGTCAATATTTTAAAATAGGGTGGTCTTACACGCTTTTATGAATAATATTGGAAGATGAAAATTAATTGAATATAGTAGAAAAACGCTAAAAATTTAAAGGTTACATAACGTGTCAATTAAAATGATAAAGCCTAATAAATGATTTATTAACCTCCCGTAGCGTAATTTATAGTGATCACAAAAAAGTCGAAAATAAAATTGTTTATATATCTTTACGTTTCAGGGGTTTCTAAACATTTTGGTATAACTTAGACAAAATGGATATGTGTATGTGTTCTATTGATAAGGAGACGTGCTGATTAGTTTTTGGCAAATGCAGGTCTAACCGTTTTGAAGATACAGGGAAAAAAGTGCCAAACACGGTAACTCATGGTTTTTTCACAAATTAGCGACTGTTTGAAAAAAAAAAGTTTTTTTTTACTGTTTTTTGAGTTTCTCGAATTTTTTAAAAATAGTAAAATATGAATTTCGGGATGATTCTAGTTCAGACTATAGATAAATCTATCAACAAAACTATCTGAAAATTTCAAATAAATTGGTCGAGTAGAACTCCAGAAATCGTGACAAGAGTACTGAAAAAGTAAGTTCTGAGAAAAACGCATTTAAAATTTTGCGTGAAGCCAAACCAGTATGGAGACCGAGTCAGTAAAATGTCTATATTTCTAAAAATAATTCAAAAATTCAAAAACCTTCCCGTACTTATATTCTTAGATAGTTAAACTTTGAAAATATAAAATAAAAAAAAAATCGATTTTTTTTAATTTCTACACTAGAATACCTCCTTAAGGCAAATTGCTGGAACTTCCCATACCATAACAAAATGTTCGAGGAATATTCGATATAATTCGAATGTTTTCAAATAGATTATTTTAATAAAAAAAAGTTGAAATCAAAATTCTTTTTCCCAAAATCAATTATTTTGTTAAGACAAGCAGAAATTTCTTTGAATCATTTAAATCGGACGCTTAATTCTCTTAAAAAGTGCCATTTTTTGCACATTTAGTATCTTCAAAATGGCTTGGCCTGTCATTTCCAAAAAACTAATCACCTCTTCTCCCAATCATTACAAATTGAATGTTTTTTAGACCATTCAATTAGGATGCTCCGTTCTCTCAAAAACTCGATTTCTATTTTCAGCACTCTTTGCTCTTTATCTCCGTCACTGCTGGACCTGCCTTTGCTAAAAACTAATCAGCACATCTACCTATCGAAAGGAATCGAATGTTTTTTGAACCATTCAAATCGGTTGATCCTTGCGGCCAAAAACGTGGACAAAAATTTGTATCCATACATACATACACACACATCCATTTTTTGTGAGGTATGCCAAAATGTTCAGAAACCTTCAAAACGTCGAGAAATGTAAAAATTTTCAATTTCGATTTTCGGGCCATTACAATAACTTACCCTACGGGGAGTTAATAATAAAAAATATGAAGTAAAATAAATGACATTTGGCAGTCAAAAATGATCATTAGACATATGCACATCAAAAGTTCAAAATTTCCAAAATATTACAAAATATAAAAAAATCTTTTTATTTCAAAAAAGTATTTTTTTTTTGCCAAAATTTACAATTTTTCAAAAATCTAATATTTTTAGTGTAAACAAATATCTTGAACCTTTAAAAAAAAAATGTTACGGAAAGTTTCAGCAATTTGCCTTAAGGCACGATCCACCATACACACCACTAGTTACATTTTCAAATAAAGATAGTAACTCACAATCAACAAAATTAAACGATATATATATATATATATATATATATATATATATATATATATATATATATATATATATATATATATATATATATGTATATAGATGGATACAAGGAAAGAAACAAGGAAGGTATACGAATATTTACGTACGCGCGTGGAAGTTAATCTGAATATAAATTAGTTTCCATTGTACTCTCTGTTTTTCTTATCCGGAATATATGCAGAAACATAGACGAAGATTCATAATAAATTAACACTGGCTATAAGCAAGTTTTCCGCGATTGCGGAGGGGTGATTTTAGAGGGGGCCCCGATTTTCGCGAGACGCCCGCCGCGGGTGGCGGCCCGTTGCGCGCAAACACAAAGAAACAACAGGCCCCGCACGGCCCGCGGTCCCCCTGCCCTTCGGACTCACACCAACGAAGCGTAGAACAGACGCTACGGCCAGAAACTCGCCCCGAACAAGAAATAAAAAGAAAGTAGCGGAAAAATAAAACAAACTTTCCCAACTAACTTTCGTGCCAGGAAATCTAACTTACTTTTATAACTCCACCGTCACATAATTCATGTAAAACTTCCAGAGAATAAAACTTTATACAGAATAAGTACAAAAGAAATAATAAAGTCAAGTTATAATTATATTAGTTCGGCGGATGAAAAGTTACGTATTATTTATTAAAATAAAATCAAATGCGCAAAAAATTTCCGTAATACTACTTGTAACGGCTTGAAATTCTGGATAGTATATTTGTTTTAATATACTTATACTAATAATTAACTTTTGCGCCGCCGTATTGACAATATTTTAAAATTAATGCTATTCGGTAGGGGCTAGTTGTAACAGTTTTTTTTAACTTCCCGTAGGTTAAAGTTATTGTAATGGACCGAAAATCGAAATTGAAAATTTTTACATTTCTCGACGTTTTGAAGGTTTTTGAACATTTTGGCATACCTCAGAAAAAAAGGATGTGTGTGTGTGTGTGAGTGTGTATGCATGTATGGATACAGTTTTTCATATCGTCCACGATCAACCGGTTTGAATGGTTCAAAAAAGATTCGATTCGCGCTGATTAGTTTTTGGCAAAGGCAGGTCCAGCGGTTTCAGAGATACAGAGCTAAATGTGCAAAAAATGGCAGTTTTTGAGAGAACTAAACGTCCGATTTGAATGATTCCAAATACTTTCTGCTTGTTTTAACACAATAATTGATTTTGGAAAAAAAAATTGCATCAAAAATAATTCAGATTTTTATTTTAATTCTGTTCTAATATACTTTAAACAAATAATTTCAACTTTCCATTTTAGTTTATATAATTCTTATAAATATTCGACAATGTTACAATATTTATAATAATCTATTTTAAAACATTTAATATTCCTCGATCATTTTGTTACGGTACGGGAAGTTCCAGCAATTTGCCTTAAGGCACGATGCCATACACCCCACTAGTTATAGTTTGTTTTTCAATAACAAATTTATTCAACAAAAATGATGAAATCCAAAATCATAAATTTTATTATTTGTTACTAAAAACAATAATGATACTGTTGCTGTAAATCAAAAATTTATTTATGAGCCATTCATTATTAACTTGAGGAAACAACGTAAGTAAGTCTGTGCGCTCGTCTGTCTTCTCTGAGGCACCTGGCTGTTTGTATACATAATGATTCAGTTTGCATTGAAACTGTTGAATAGAATAGATCAAGGATGAAAAAACCACGGCCCATGGGCTTAATGCGGCCCTATAAATATTTTTCTGCTATCCGCCAAGCATTCCTAAAGTAAAATTTTATTTATAATGTATCCTTTTCTTGTTTCATTTAAGAAATGTTTATTTTTTTTAATTTAGTATTTTTATATTATAATATTTATCAGTATATATCGAGTTTTGTAAATTATTAGTAAATGCAGCCCGCAACAAAATTTTAAAAATTAAATGCGACACGAGAGTTGAAAATGTTGCTCATTATTAAGAATTAATCTATGCAGTGATAAGACAGAGTTTTCTTTTCAAAAATTACTAATTATTTTCAAAGTATTTTTTACTCTTTTTAATGTATAATCTATTTTTCAAAATACGGTAAAACGACCGTAAAGCAAAATTTTCATAAAAAAGGACAGAGACCATGTTTAAAATACAAAAACCATGTATTACACTTTTCTACAGAATGATAAAAAGACTGTCACGACGCTGATTAATTATAACAACACTGGAATCAACCCGCTATGCCTTTTAGAAATGACTTTAAACTTTAACAAACAGAAAATAATTTTAAAATTTTATTGTAAATATTCGTTCTTCAATGTCTACAAATTCATATCAAATAAATTATATAACATATATATCGAATAAATGTCATATTAACAACATTATACCAAAATGCAATTAAGATATAATTAAGTATATTAATAAAAAGTGAACCACTGGGTTTTCCTTTTAAAATTCTATGTTATTTGTCGAACTAATTACTCAATGTCTTTCTATTTAGGCAGATTATAATTTATAAGAAAAAAATTATTAACTGCATTTACGTTTTCGTCAGAATGAGGTAACTGTCTGAATGAGGTAAGGCACTGAGTTGCTGGTAGATTGGTTTTAAATACAAGCCGGCCAGAAGGGTAAATAGCTGAATTATAGTATTTAGGCGGGTTTGTGTTGTGATCAATATGATCTGAATATGCAAGGTCAGGATAATGAATCAAAGACATGATATTGAAAAACGGTTTAGTCAACCAATGCACAGAGAATAAAGAGACATCACATGTCAACAACCACGTGATTATTCTTTGATAGCTATTATTAGAATGAACAATTATATCGTTCAATTGGAATAAATTCATACAACATTAAAAAGCACATCGAAGCAAAAAAAAAATGAGTAATATGTTTTTTATTATATATACAAATTAATTTGATAGATTTTATTCGTCAAAATTATTCAATAGCTCAAGTCTATAATAATCTAACATTCTTTATCTTTTATCCGATATAGCTATTACTAATAATTATATAAATATGTTTTATATATATATATATATATATATATATATTTGTATATATATAATTAAATTATCTGACATGACTAAAAAAGTTTATAAATATATGTTTTTGAAATTGATACATATAAAATTTTATATTGCATACTAAATCTAAATATATCAAATATTTGGTGATTACTTGGTAATCTTATATATATATATATATATATATAAATATATATATGTATATGTATATGTATATGTACAGCCCTAGAACAGGTCCGTGAGTATTTTGGTAGTGTGTGAGATTTTCCATTTCTTGGTCGAAACAACTTAAATATTTTTAAAAAATATCAAATAAAATTTTATTAAGTTTAAGCAATTAATTAATTTGCAAACTAAATCGACTTATAGGATTTAATAAAAATATGCAAATATTTAATTCTTGTTATTAAATATTACGATTAACTACAACTGGACATTAATGCGTTATCAAGTGAGAATATAGGCTTTTGCCAGCATTGCTACATCAAATTAAATACAATGAATAAATTTAAATATTATCAATATTCTAATAATAATATTAATATATCAAATATAGATAGACAAACTGTTGGGCTGCCTTTTAAAAAGACAGCTTATAAAAGTGAAAAATTAAGATTGCTATAAAAATAGAAATTTTCTAAAATAACAAACAATATAACTGGAAAAATCCTTTAAATTGTGATCAGGATAGAAAATATTTTAGTAAAGATATGGTGTATCTAATCGACCACTTAAAAGAGGCATAAAAATTATACCAAGAAAGTTTATGAAAGAATGAACAAACGTGTTTTTTCTGAATTTATATATATATATATATATATATATATATATATATATATATATTGTATTTCAAAATTATGGGTGTAAAGTCATTATTTCAATCATTTAGCAAAAAAGATAGTGTATCTTATAGACTACTTGAAAAAAATCAGAGGAAGCATAAAAAGAGTTCCCAAGAAAGTTTACGGAAGAATGGGCAAAAGTGTTTTTTTGGATAATCATCATATTATATGCCATATAAAACATATATATATAAATATAATTATATATATATATATATATATATATATTATATATAATTACCAGCACAATTTTATACCGAAGTATAAAATATTATAGAAGTTACCTAACTATTGGATACAGTTACATGAATATGATATCCATAGAATATTTAGAAATTAAAATAAAATGGCAGTTTAAGATAATTCTGTTATCAAAGTTTGCTAAAAAAATCAAATTCCGAAACTTTTCTACTTATGTACTTATCGTGATTATATCACCAGCCATAAGTATTGTATTTTGAAATTGTAAAATAATTTTCAATTATTTAGTAAAATGATATGGTATATCTAATCTAGTCAGAAAAAAGTCAAAGAAAGCATAAACAAAATTCCAAGAAAGTTTTCGAAAAAATGGTAAAGATTGTTTTCCGGGAATTTATATTTTATTATTATATTTATTGGAAGTGTAAAATAATTAGTTTTAAATTATAAATATGTATCTCCTAATCCAACACATTAAATTCCCAAACGCCACACGAGGTTCGAAAGTGAATGAGTCGTTACCAGTCAAGTTTGACAGGAGTTGGTCGAGAGCATGTGCTTCTAAATTATGTATCGTTTCAAACTCACTTACTGAACAACCGCAAACTATCGCAAATCAGGCCATGCGTGATATGCCATAATCCATTCAAAATCAATTACATCCAATCTAAACTACTTTAATTCCAACCACATGCATGTTAAGACACTAAATAAATGGTATCACTTCACGTTCACTTAGCACATCACGTTGGTTTCATATAAACATAACCTCACTTTTCGTATAATCCGAATCGCATTGGCACTCGTGTCCTGCGGCTCACACGTTATTCCAACACTGACACGAAGCGATGTTAGGGTCATCGATGTATTTCAATTTCAATGTCAACGCACCCGACATGTCAACAGTTTCCTTAACGGATAATCGTGAGAAAATACGTTATCACATTTCCATACCGTACGAAAACAAACCTCTGCATCGACTTACTTTTACGGAACGTGTTTGGCGTTTGTTCCTGCGGCTGAAAAAGTTTCCCAGCGCGGCATTCGTCGCCGCTGTGAGCATGATCGAATACGGCGGGATAACTTTGTACTAAGTTCGGTAGAACAGTTCGCGCTGTATAGCAACACGTTATATGTCCTACGAAAGTATGTACAAGTTTGCCGCTGCGTTCACTCTTCAAGATTTCGCCCAGACAACACTACAGCACGGTTTGCATATGTCGATTTTGACATACAGGCTTCAATCCGATTATTAAGGATAAGATCTCAGCAAACTTAATTACAAGTTTTGGGGAATATGAAGAAGCGATTGCAATCTTGATAAAATTCAATTTATACAATGTTTATTGAAGTTATGAAGATGCAGATATTTTGTGATAATACTTCAAAATGTTTTAATAATTTTAAATTAATATAACAAATTTTAATTAATATTTAATATTTTAATCATTCACACAGAATAACAAAGCAATGTTTAAATACCAGCAATTTTATCCTTTAGATATTGATTTAATGTTACCAACCTAATATAATTATGTTATAATAATTAAGCATATTTAATTTTATTAGCAGAAAAAATGTTCAAAATGTTTTTGTTTGCTACGTAGTTAATAAGTAATTCATCACAACAGCTTACAGAACCCTTAAGTTCTGATCGCTGTGCAAATAAATAAATAAACAAGTGCAAAGAAATATTAGATTTTTTTTTAAATTTTGAATATTATTGTACATTTAAAATGTTTGAATATAGAAAAAATTGCCTTTTTGAAAATACTGATATTTTTATAAAACCTAGAAGTATTTTAAAGAATTTAAAATTTTTTAAAAACTTTTTTTTTTGTATAAATTTTGAAATTTCTTAGAAGATTTTGATAGCCGTTTATATCAGTTATTTCAAATTACAAAATATCTAATTTGTGTTTTTTTCTGGATCTCCAAAATCGCTGTACCTGCCTTTGCAACAACTTAATCAATTTTTCATTACGTCAATAAAAGCAGAACATTTTTTGAAGCGAATCGGATGCTCCGTTCTCTCAAAAACTTAATTTCAATTTTTGCTCTCTTTGCTCCCTATCCCCGAAACGGCTGGACCAACTTTTGCCAAAAACCAATCAGCACGTCTCTTTATCAATAGGAATCGAATGCTTTTTGAATCATTCAAATCGGTTGAGCGGTGCTCCCGAACACGTCGACGAAAAATTGTATCCACACATACACACATACATCTATTTTTTCTAAGATATGCAAAAATGTTTAGAATCCCTGAAACATGAAGATAAGCAAAAATTTTCATTTTAGATTTTTGGATGATTATTACAACTTATATCATGGTTTTAAGAACTGTACTTTTTAGTTAAAAAAAACTAGAAATTATTCATGAAAACCAAAAATTGAAAATAATTCTCGTCAGTACATTTAATTTCTGATGATTCAGACTTCAATCTAGTAAAAACGCTAATTTCACGAAGAAATTTAACCGGCTCACCGTATTTGTTGTTAATAGTGGCCGAGCATTAGTTAATGGGCAGCTAATGATCGGATCATCGGCGATTCGTAGTATAAAAGTCGTAGGCATGAATTCTGCCACCGGCGTGATGTCATGGTAGCGAGCGCACCAATAACCGAGCGCCGTCTCAGCTAAGAAATCAATAATTTCGTGTTTGACGTTCTTTCGGCACAACTGAAATCACTTCTGTAAACTTTAGGTGCATTATTAAAGTCAACGCCGGCGTTAGAGCACATTATAACCCGGCAGTTATATCATTTGGGACATCTAAAATGGCTATTAATAGTTCCATCGTGCCAGTGCAGGATATTCAGTTCTCTCACTCCTTCGTGAAGTTTATCAGTTAAATTTATTTTAAAGTATATAAGTGTTATTCATTACCTACGACCTGCGCGCAAAAGAGAGATAGCCGTTGATATTTTATTAGTGTGTTAGTTACAAATACTACTATGAATACTTTTATGTGTGTCAGTGCGACTCTGTATAAATTTATATATCTATAATGCGCCATTGTGTGTAAGAAAGTTATAGAAGTTTGCACAAGAGCAATTTTCAATTTTGATGACCAAACTTTCGAGAAATTGTTTCCTGAAGTTTGTAACTTTACGACTGTATATAAGACGCGATAGATGTTTTTTTACGGTTTGTGTTCTGTTGTCGTGATAGAAGCTTCGCTGTTATATATATGCGATATGATTTATGCAAAATAGTTCAGAAAGGAATAACTTTGCGAATCCGAACTTTAGAAAATTCTTTATAATTTATATCATAGGTAAATGAGATATATTTATCGTTGAGAATTCTAGAACTTTTGTATAATATTCTGAATTTATTTACTTTATAATTACGTAAGTTCGTTTTCTGTGTTATAATAAAAGTTACAGTGCGCTTGTAATAGTTTGATTAGTATGATTAGTATACGACAGTTGAAGTAATTTAAAAATTTTACTTTCATATTTTAATAAAGTCTGATCAAATGTAATCTATAGTAAATAAGCATGTTTTAACTATTATTATTATTATTATTAATTATTTTTATTTTTTTATTTTTTATTCTTCATTTTCTTCTAATTTTTTTATTCAAATTCTACTCAACAGATCAAATTTCATTTAATTTCAAATTAACTATATTTTTTAAATTCTATGTCAGTGACAGGATTTGATCCAAAGATTCTGTCGTGTGAGCCGAACGCGCTACTGATTGAGCTATTCCCGCCACAATTTAATGATTGTTGATAATATGATTGTTGATAAATTTGTTTTTCTATACAGATCATTTTGAAATCATATTACTATATTATGTATCGACCCAAATATTAATTGGTTCTTCTGATTTTGAACAGTTGAACTGATTCGCATCGCTTTTGCTAGGAAACATGTCTTCTGCTGTATTTTTTGGGTTGAGACTTGTAGTTATGTGTTGATATTTCTTATTATAATTTTAAAAATATTTTTTTAAACAATTTAAAGAGTTTAAGGTTTGGATCAATAAAGGAATAAAGTTTTTTTTACTCTTTATTATTTCGACTGCGACTTTTGAATGGGCTGCTAATTATTTGAAATATGTTTCAACGTCTAAAAACTATCAAGATATATATATATATATATATATACATATATATATATATATATATACAGTGATACATAAAGCAAAATAAAAAAATCTAATTTCAGAAAACTAATTGTGAAAAAAAATTTTTTGCTTTAATCTATCGAGTTTTTATCGTCTTAAAATATATGTATATATATCATATACATATAGATACACATATATATATATATATATATATATATATATATATATTCATGGATGTGTGAGTGTGTGTGTGTGCATACTCTAACCGATACAAATTTAGGCAAAATATCTAATAACAGCTTTAAGATGAGATTTAAATATTCAACATAGTTCGGAAAAACATTACAACTATTAGAACTTTTGTCCCCAAGTTTACTTTATTTATTTTCAATATAAAGTCGAACTTTATTTTCCACCGAAGGAAAGGTAGGATGAATGGATGAATATCGAATAAAATTCTAAACAATTCATAAATATTTTTTTGATGTAATGCTGCTATTTTAAACTCAGCTCAATATATTCCAGATTTTATATTATATATTATATATAGTATATATATTAATATATATTATAAAATACGATTAGCCAAGTTGTGAACCGTCTATTATCAATAGATAGAGGAATCAGGCATACTCTGACTATTTCAAATCGCTTAAAAAATAATGTTTTGGTCAAAACGCATAAAAAACATAAAACATTGATAACATGTATATTTATAAAAACGAAGTAATAATAAAGATGGTAGTAGAAGGTAATAAGAGGTTTTGAGATCTGATGACAAAAAGTAAAATATATTTATCGAATTATTTAACGTTAAATGTCTAAAATCATAGGAAGTGAGAACGCTGTAGATGAGATAAAAATCACTTTATTAGCTTTAATTCTAGCACAATATTATATATATACACTCTCTAATAGAGATTTAGGCAAAATATCTAATAATAATTTCATTACTCTTATTATTAGAGATTAAAATATTCAACGAAGTTTGAAAAACATTACAACGATCAGAACGTTTATCGCCAAAATTACTTGAAAGCGATTTACAAAATTACTTTTATAAAATCGCGTTCTTTTTAAACTATTAATCGGTAAATGGTCCACTAATTACATTATAATTCATAATAAAATTAACAATTTTCGAATTTATTTTTTATATTTTTATTTTATGGTACCAGAGATTTAAGGTCATATGTATAAAATATCGTTTTTATTCGATGAATCGACATAATTTAAAGATTTGAAATAAATTTTTAAAATTAAAAATATTAAGGCAGTTCTGATTTTTTTCATTTAATTCAAGTACAATTTTCAAATAATAAAAATTCACAAAATTTATTAATTTAATTCGATATTTAAAACAGAAATTTGCCAATCCATATGGTTATCAAACACATAAATAACTTTAATTATTAAACGTATTCAAATATACTTTTATACAAAGAACTGAAATTCTCTGAAACGCATAGTTCTTGATGATTCAACATATAAATTTGCTACGTATATTGACCTAATATACATAATCGATTAAATGTATGAATTATAGATTTTCATGTACACGTGTTACACATATATTTGAAAAAACAAAAAATAACTTATCTAATTTATATATAGAACAAACTATTTTTTTTATTTCTAAATGACGAATTAGGATAGTATTCCAAAATGTTTTCTCGAAGTCAATTTAAATCAAATTTTATAAGACACATTTCAATATTCCAGTTTAGAAATACATTCAATAGAATTGTTTCAAAGTTTTATTTTGTCAAATAATAAATAAGATCAATTTTTCTATTTGAGCCGCAATGTTATTGCATCTTCTAATATTGTAACTATAAATACTGCGTGTAGTCAAAAAATTGATAGACGAAATAAACATTAGAGTATTTAAAAAAAAATATTAGGCCATTAAATGTAAATGAGAATAATTTGAAAAATAGTTTATAAATATGTGTTTGAGTATAAGGAAATAGAACTATGATTAAGTTTATGAAAAAATATTGCTTTTTTGTTTCATTGCTTTTACGGACTTAATAAATTTTAAATTATATAATAATATAATTAATTAATAAATACTAAAATATAATTTGGTAAAAATATAAATAGGGTAGGTCTTGTTTTAGAAAATTACAATGTAAAAATCAGTTGTCGAATATCAAATATCTTCAGCATAGTTTAATTTCATTAATTTATGGCCGTTGTGATTAGAACCTTCATTCAGAATATAATATTGTCATGCACCAAACAATACATTTCAAATGCTTTTTTAGTAATATACATATAATGTATAAAATATTGTATAAATTTGAACTATATACCCATTTGATGTTTATTTCGTCACAAAAAACATAATCTGGAACTTGTGTTAGGGTTACTTATATAGTCTTCATTTTTACAAATATACACTAACTTGAGGAATTAGCTCTTTATTGTTAGAAATATGATTTATCAACCATACTTTTATCACTTATATTTAAAAAGTGCTATTATATAAATCTTATTTTATTTAGTACAACTTAAATGTATAAATAAGAAAATACTCTTTGCGATTCTGTTATAGTGTGAGCGTTTTTATACCAATTTTTGAAGCAGAATGTAGTAAATTAACTCTCTCGTATTTACATTTCAAACATAACATATATGGAAATAGACTAGTAAACTTTGAATGTGTAAATAATTCTATTTGTAACAACAAAATAATCTTGAAAGGTACATAATTGGCCACCTGTGATTATATCATAAATACTTACTTATACATCCCGAATATTCTATTCAATATATTAGACCATTATTAATTCGATTACGTTTCAGTAGTCATTATTGCCCGCATTACTATAATATATAATAAATAATATTATCTTTCGTTTCTAAAATTTATCACGTTTGGTTCACATTTTAGTTTGAATGCAAACGACCATAATATAAGTTATATATCTACACTATATATAAGCAATATAGTTTCTTTCTATAAGTTCTGGATTTCGCGTAAAATATTTGAATTAAAGAAACCATACTTGCTACCGTTAATTTTCTTTTGGTTTGCAAATGAATCAATTGGCACCTCGTCCGTGGCACGTTGCTATTTAAGCTTATATATCGCACTATAAAAATAATCACGCTTTGTGAGCTGATCTCAATATATCATTTCAATTCATTTATCTACAACATTTCTCCATCGTCCCGTGGCTCGGCGAGCAGGGGGCTGGCGTCGGCGATCGTTCCAGGAGTCGCTGGGGCTGATCGGGACAGCCAACCGGGACGGCCTACGGAAATAAATACCATCTATTAATAAATTAACTTTAAGCAGATCTAATGTAACACAATATACAGTATATACGAATTAATGATGTATTCTTTACTAGTTGAAAACAAAACTAGTGGGGCGCATGGCATCGTGCCTTAAGGCAAATTGCTGGAACTAAAAACGATTAACATTTTTCAAAAAGTTTTACTTAAAAAGTTAGATTTTTTAGAAACTATAAACTTGACAAAAAAATTACTTTTTTTTGAAAAAAAATGTTTTATTTATTTTGACATATGCATTTTGGAAATTTTGAACTTTTTTTCAAAGCAATCGTACTGCTTTAACTGCATAGAGACAAAATGTCAAAGCGCGTAAGCGCCGCGTCGCCGTCTAACGGATAAGCATTGGTAGTGAACCCATAGGAATGTAAACAAAATTTATACTTATTGTTAAAATCTCTATAAAATATCTGATAATTTGATGTGCATATGTCTAATGATCATTTTTGACCGCCAAATGGCATTTTTTTTTTACTTTTTTCGTTAGATCTCCGAAACCGCTAGACCTGCCCTTATGAAAATTTGATCAATTTTCATCTTGTTAATACAAGTAAAATGTTTTTTTAATTATTAAAATCGGACGCTCCGTTCTCTTAAAAACTGAGGTACCGTTTTTGGCACATTTTGCCCCATATCTTTGGAACGGCTAGACCTGCCTCCGCCAAAAACTAATCAGCACGTCTCCTTATCAATACGAATCGAATGTTTTTTGAATTATTCAAATTGCTTCATCCGTGTTCCCGAAATCGTCGACGAAAATTTGTATCCGCACACACATACATACACGCACACACACACACACACATACATCCATTTTTCTAAGGTATGCCAAAATATTCAGAAATCTCTGAAACGTAAAGATATATAAAAATTTTCATTTACGATTTTTGTGCGATTATTATAACTTACCCTACGGGAAGTTAATAATCTAACTTTAAGCAGATCAAATGTAACACAATATACAGTATATACTAATTAATTATGTATTCTTTACTAGTTTTGTATAAGTAAGTATACGGGTTGAAAATAAAAATATAAACCAGTGGTGCATGGCATCGTGATAAGGCAAATTGCCATAACTTCTCGTACCGTAATTTAAAACTTTTAAATGCTATAACATTTTTTAAAAAGTTAGTTTGCTTTTTTAAAGCAAACGCAATCTTTACAAATTTTGGCAGGCAACCCATAGAAATGTAAACAAAATTTGAAATTATTATTAGAATCTCTATAAAATATCTGATAATGTGATATGTATATGTCTCATGATCACTATGACCGCCAAATGGCATTTTTTTATTTTAGATTTTTGAAATTGCTAGACTTCTGTACTAAACAATTTACCCAAGTCTTCAATATATCGATACAAGTGATTTGAATTATTCAAATCAGACGCTCCGTTCTCTCAAAATTGCAACTCTTGTTACTTTTTACACCGTATCTTCGAAACGGCTGAATCTGCCTTTGCCAAAAAGTAATCATCATGTCTCTGCATCAAAACTAATCGAATGTGTTTAGAATTATTCATATCAAAAACTCCATCTCTCAAAATTGCCATTCATGTTACTTTTTACCCCTTTGAAACGATTGGACCTGCCTTTGCCAAAATCTAATCAGTAAGTCTCCCGTCAATACGAATCGAAAGTTTTTTGAATCATTAAAATCGGATGATCCGTGCTCTCGAAATCGTGGACGTAAAGTTATATCCAAAGGTACACACATGCATACTGCATACACACACATACATCCATTTCTTCTAATAATAAGATAAGCCAAAATGATTAGAAGGCTCTGAAACGTAAAGATATTCAAAAAAAATCATTTTCAATTTTTTTTGCGATTACTATAACTTACCCTACGAGCAGTTAATAATATATTGAAGTAAAAGTCATAAAACAATAATTGACTGAATAAAAAGCAAGGATACTCTCCATTTTTTTTAATTGCTTTCAGTGAAAAATATTTAAAATAATAAAATATCATGAATTAAAATTTTATTTATATCATAATAATAGTGTTCCCCATGATTGCTATAGATTTTGCTATAATAATATTGGTACCGTAGAAAAAAAGTGTATAAAACAATTTTATAACGGTCAAGTTAATTATTCATTAAAAGACATCGGTGTTAAAGATTGTTTAATCAAATTATTAAGGATATTATGTAAAATATAGAATACCTCAATGAATAAAATAATTAACATTCCTTAGAATAAGTTATAGTAGGTAATCGCAAAAAATTGAAGATAATTTTCTTTATATATCTTTACGTTTCAAAGCATTCTGAATATTTTGGCATACCTCGAACAAAATGGATGTATGTGTGTTCATGTTCGTATGTGCATGCGGATACAATTTTTCGTCAATGATTTTGTGAGCACAGAACAACCGATTTGAATGATTTAAAACCATTCTAAGGCGAGGCAAAAAGTGCCAAAAATGGTAATTCAACTTTTGAGAGAAGAAGTGTTCGATTTGGATTCAAGAAATATTTTACTTGTATTTACGAAATAAACAAGTGATAACATTTTTAGGAAGACAGATTTAGCGGTTTTGGAAATACAATGAAAAATGTAAAATAATGCTATTTGGCGGTCAAAAACCATTATTAGATATTTCATATAGATTTATTATTAATAAGTACACATTTTGTTTGCATTTTTACGGGTTCCGTGCCAATATATAATGTTCAACCGCAAGACTACAGCGTGTCGCTTATGTGCTTCGATATTCATCTAAAAATGAAAAAATCCAATTTTTCAAAAATTTCAAAATTCTCAAAAATTAAATTTCTTCAAATTTTTCAAAAATTGTAAAGCTTTTAAAAATTTTAAATTATGGTACGGAATATTCCAGCAATTTGTCTAAGGGCACGACGCCTTGCACCACTAGTTTGAATTTTAATCACAAAAAAATCTACCCTCACCTGTTGATCTCACGCAACCTGGCGTGGCTGCTGTGTGTAAAGGTGCATACAATGCTTTTGCACTTTTGTCAAAGCAACGCTTCCGTCTCAATTGGGCAAATGTGCTAGGCCTTTGTAACGGTTGTGAAGCTGTCACTGCTGAAGATCCTGCTCCCGAACTACTTGCGGAGGTCAGTGCGTCCTCCTGCAGGCGTTTTATTTTGTCCAGAAGATCGCGTACTTCCATTGTTGGACTGGTAGCGCGTGGAGGTGAATCCTGCATACCACTCGATTGTAGCAGACTACTAACTTCGGATGTGAAGCTATTCGCAGCACTTCCATAAGATCGTTGCGTATCCTTTGAATAATAAGTATATGAGGATTTAGATTTTTTATTTGAATTTAAATTTATTATCAGTTTATACTTTAATTTAAATATAGATAATATAGATAAATGACATATTTTTGGACCCAATATTATTAAGCTTAAAAACCATCCAAAGAGCACAGTCAAAATCAGTACAAGCCATATTAACGCGCCCTCGTATGTCTCCAACGTCACAATTCAACGAGATCTAAATCTAAACATCAAATATGCGCAGGAGAGAGGCATGAAATAACATTAAAAGAGATAATACCATTCTAACACACTAATAAAATATCTGCAAAAACAATTTCCCATCGGAAGACTGTAAAGAAAGTTGCCGCAAGGTCTAACTAGTTGATTTGGTATTTTGCCTTGAGGCAAGTTACATGAACTTCCGATATGTGTAGTTGTGAATATACGAGCGAACACTTTGACACGGAGTATTTTCGAAAAGTAAATACATATTAAGAAATCAACAATTGTTATAATTGAACCAGTTTCCATAGGACTTTAATGGCTTGATATGTTCATTAAAACCAAGTACTCTATTGTTATACCAAGTTAAATCGTCCAATTTTAATTTTAACAAACGTCAAAAAAACTACTCATTTTCTTAAACTTTGATAAATTTTTAAAATTAAACTAGTTGTCATAAGGTCGTAATATTTCAATAAGTTGTATAAGATCATGATATATACATCAAAAAAAGTTTCATAAAAATCGGCTCAATTTTTTTTCAACAACAAATTACAAGAAAACGGCTCGGTAGATTTTACCTAAAACTAATCAGTATCATTCCCAACTAATAGTTTTTGATTTTTAAAATCGATTCGGTGGTATGAGCTTAAATGTGGACGAAAAGTTAAACAATTTTTTTCAAATTACAAAGAACGGCTTTGCAGATCGTCGCACAAAACTGACAAACGATAGTCCTCATTGAGATACATCAAATGGCTTTTAAATTTCAGAAATCGGTTTAGGCATTTTTGAGAAGACGTCGATAAAAGGTCTAATTTTGACAAATGCCAAAAAAACGATACCAATTTTTGCAAACTTTGACGAATTTTCAAAATTAAACCAATTGTCATAGAGCCGTAATATTTAGTATGATCTAGAAGACTATGGTATCTACCGTTAAAAAAAAAATAATAATAATCGTCGAAAAATTTTTTTAACACTTTATTACAAGAAAACGGCCGGGCCGATCTCTACCAACAACTCATCAGCACGATTCCCAATCAATATCATTCGAACAGTTTTTGAATTTTCAAGATTGATTCAGAACTGCGAGCTAAAACGTGGACGAAAATTTTTTCACTTTTCTGCTATTCACAAAGAAACGGTTGGCTGTTTGTCGCGCAAAATTGATAAACGCTAGTCCTCATCGAGATACATCGAATGGCTTTTAAATTTTCAAAATTGGTCCAGCCATTTTGAGAAAACGTCGATTACGGCAAAAAATCTGTTCACAGACACACACACACATACATACCCCACAATACTTTTTTTCAAATTTGGTCTCATTCGATTCAGAATCGCTTGAAACGTCGAGAAAACATAAAATTAGCGAATCGGATTTTTTGATGAAAACATAAACTTCTCCTTCAGGAAGTTAATAAATTGACAAGCAATATATGAAAGAATTTTTAAATATCATGCACCCCAACAGCAAATAACCTCATTAAACCAAAGAATCAGATTGGTTATGATAAATAATGACAAAAAAATTAAAAAGAAATTTTAAGGCATTGAAATTGTGCCATAAAATGTATTATATTGCAATAAACTTTTAGAAAATAATACAAATTATAAATTATAATAAAAAATAATACAAATAATGTGATTTAAAGTATACTTCATTTATACAATAATTATTATTTATAAAAAATTGAATGTGAAGGCAAATCTGTAACTTTTAATTTTCAATATTATACTCAACTTGCTTTTAAATGTTAAATAAAATATTTGAAAACAATTTCAACTGAAGCTGAAGTATTAACATCAGAAATAAATATGTTATTCGAAATTAATACGTACTCGAACTGAACAGACGTCATGGCGCGTCATAAAAATACGCTTAAATTTAATTAACTATTATTGCGAAAATTATGGTCAGCTGTGTCAGAGCTCTAGTAATTAACAATATTACAATAAAATTAGATCACGTTCAGCGGATTTATGCGCAGTTGTTTTTCAAATATACGCGTATATAAAAAAAATAATTTGACAATAAATATGTACCCGAAAAATCATTAAGGTTAATATATCTGCAAAATAATTACTAATGCTGTATGCAAAGTTAATTCATCACTTTACCTTATTTTTAAACATTTCCAATATTCTTTTCAATAACCAAACAAGTAACATGCAATTACTGTCAAACTCGTAAAAACGCAGCCTTTCTTCGGTACTGCGAGTCAGCTCTGCTCGGAGCAGGTGCTGTTATGGCCTGATGTTGCTGCTGCCGCTGTAGTATTTTGCAGCATGCATCCAAACTGCGGCGCAATTCGTCGGCCTCTTCGTCCAGACTTGCCGCTATTACACTCCGTTCGCTTCGGCTGAGCGAATTTACTGAATCTTCGACTGTCATCGTACATCGCGCGGTTACTGCTTGCGTAATCCGCATTAGTGCTTACGTTGTCAGTCAGGCTGTAGTCGGATCTAGAAAACATTGTAATTTTAAGTGATGTAACGACATCAAACTAATTGAAATGTTCTACATATAAAACAATGATATGCCATTATATATATCTCATTACATATAGCTAACGTATCATATTTGTCAAGTTTAAAATGTTCTGAAATGATGAATGACATAGCAATGCATTGTTTTGTATTCAAAGAGTTGATTACTTTTATACGCTGTTTTTTTGTACTTCTGTAGGAATTTGTTTTAACCAATCCCATCACATAAAAAAAGTGACCATACCAACGGATGGTGATTCCGGATTTTCAACTTGTGCTCGGGTTTCTCTAAAAGCAATATTTGTCCAGGATTCATACTTTTGCCCATTGTCCCGGTTTTTTAAAAATCAATTGGTAAATTTGTTTTAACCAATCATTCACATTAAAAATAAGGTGACCATACCCAACGGATGGTGATTCCGGATTTTCAACTTGTGCCTCGGGTTTCTCTAAAAGCAATATTTGTCCAGGATTCATATCTTTTGTCCCGATTGTCCCGGTTGTTTAAAAATCAATTGGTAAATTAACAAATGTTATGGAAACAAACGAACAAGTCGCATTTTTATCCCAATTCTGAAAAAATTTAATAGAATTTAATGCAAGACTCAAAAGCGAAAAAATATATAAAGTGATACTCCGCACAACATACGCCACGCACGATGGACGCTGCGCATAACAGAGCTTTTTTTTCGGGCACGAACATTTTACACACGAACTTTGCTTTACACAACGTATAAACCGTTGTCAGTTGTGGTCAAATATATTGCTCAAATTATTGAAAGAGGGACCTTGTAAATTTTTGCCCGCTGTGAAATAAACTTATTGGATTGGGTAATTCACATTCAAACTTCTCATTCTTGAGAAAGTTTTAGAAGTGCATGATCATAAACCGAAGAAGAAAAGATCAGTCAGCAGATTTCTAGTCAATAAAGGACTTTTCTGGTCAAATAGAAAGAAGTGCAAGAAATTTAGTAAGTTTTTTATGATGCTAAGAAAATCAGAAATAGTACAATGATGACTTTCATTTGGGGTAGGTTTAAAGAAGAGAATAAAAGAAACAATTATCGACAGTTTCTTTAAAAGTTCAGAGCTAAAAAGTCTAAAATGGAAGCAGTGTAAATCTGATAATAACTTATTTCAAAAATTAGTAAATTTTTTTTAATGTCTTGATAATATGTAAAATATCTCTTATTCTCTATGGCCATATTTCTAATTACAGAACAAATTAATTTTATTGTTATATATGGTATAGAAAAGCAGCGTTTTGCATAGCTAACTTTTCATATAACAAACTTTCACGCGGAACGAAGTAC
>NW_020536157.1:0-23192 GCF_003426905.1 Ctenocephalides felis | reverse complement strand
AATAGTCATGTAAATCATAGTGCTTTAAAACATTTCCTAAAATCGTTCTATACACAAATATTAGATGAACAAATTAATGAATCCAAATAATCAAAATGTGAATAACAATAATTTCAACATTATTTAAATTAAAAACAAAATTTGAAAATTTCAGTTCTATCGCATGCACAATTTTAAATCATTTTTCAAGTTAAAATTAATGTTGAATGCAACTTATAAATATGTTTTCATATTGGTAAGATAAAAGACAAACATAAATTATGTACTTCATTAAAACTAAAGTTTTTGGCCTAAAAAATTAAAATCGTATGTTTAAAGTAAATGATGAATTTAGTCATTGCATATTGTTAAAATAATGAAATCCAATAATGTGTTATATATTTGTACAATACACATAAATTAGAATAATAACATATCATCATAATAAAACATGCCCAGTAAGAAGTTATATTATAATTATTCTGCTGCATTAAAAGATTTGGTTTATAGATAAAATCATCAAAACTTACCTGCAACTCTTTTGATATGTTGGGAGCTAATATTGCAATTGATTTTCTTCTCAAAATACTATGTCGTGCAGCGTCTTGATAATAATATCCTGGATGTTGTGTTTGTATTGCTGGTAAACCTTTATCTACAGCTTCATTAAACAGTTCAGCAAATGCAAAATATCTTATTGAAAATTTATATGAGAAAAATTTAAATAAGAATTATAAATGAGTTAACACTTACTGTGCGCTCAACCAAGAATAATGCTCAAACTCCAATTCCCTGCAACCAATGCGTGTTTTGTATCTCTCAATGTGTGATTTAAATTGACTAATAGCATCTCTAGGTAAATTAAGTTGAAACATAGTACGACATAATTTATAATTTATGTATCCAGCCACAGTTTTAATTTCTAAACAATTATTGTCTATTATTCGTATTTCATCAAGTGCTAAGTATGCTTGTGTATAATGCCTGTGAAAAATTTAAAACATAAATTTCCTGTATTACATACAATAAATGTCCAATATAAATTTTAAATGACTAGATTGAGATTTTGGAAATTAATGAAAAATGTAAAGTACAATTTACTTATGTGCAATATTCGGATCTTGTCGCAATTCTGACAGAACACCCAATTTAAACTGATGTCTGGTTTTCAAACCCTGATGTGCTGTTGTTAACTGGTCCTTATGAGATCGAATTACTCTAGCCATTTGCTGATAATAACCATGGCATAATTCCAAAAATGCGGAATCAAGACGCTGAGCATACCCTACAACAATACTTTTCTTGCATATAATGATATATTTGAAATATGATTTATAACAATCAAATGTAATACCTGTTAAGTGATCGTTCACAGGTAAGATGAAAGCATCTTATTTGTGATATCACAAGTAGCACCAGTGCATTAGCTTTCTCAGATGTCTGTGTGTCATCTGAGGTAGGGATTGGTGTGGTAGTTTGAATTAGAGCTAAACCTAAACGTGTATTTCGCCCCCTAATAATGAGAAAGATCCAAAACTATTTCTGTGCTTACAATTTTTATTTTGCGTAAAAATACAATACTTAAGTGAAAGCTTATATTTATAATGTTTATTATTAAAATATTACAATATACCTGCAAAGCAGCACGCATACTCTGCAAAGCTGCGGCACATTCTAGTTTCCGCTCAGACCATTGTGGATCATTCCAGTCTAATTCAAAAAATACTATGACAACGCAGGTAAGGCATTAAGATGTTTAGGCAGCCAATTACGTTTCAAGATGCCTTTGGGTAGATACCACTCATGGATGTTCTCTTAGGTTTACAAATAGGAAACTCATAATCATTGGAAGTAGCTTATACTGTATTGGAGCTCTATTTGTAAAAGATATGAAGAATGCAATGAATAGACGTTAATTAATTATGTCGTCATAATATACCTGTCTGAAAGACGGTTACTACTAAAAGCATCCCAAATAGCTCTATGTATTGCGTTATTTCTGGCATCTAGACCAGATAAACCAATCAATGCCTGAGTGGGGCATATCAATTCTGAGGGAATAGTTCCGGCATCACTACTACCATATTGAATAATAACAATTGAAATATAACTCTTAAAACATAATAATAATAATTGTTGGTGAACTCTATTATTAAATTTGGTTAGATTAAATTAAAATAATTAATTAATTAAGCTTGATAGTAAATTGATTTGACATTATTGATATGGATTGATATTATCAAGTGGTTAGAAACTGTCAAAGAGATATGTCAAACACTAAAAGCTGTCAAACTTTTATTATGTTGCCAGCGCTGTTAACCAGTTAGGATTTTTAAGTATGTATTTGTAAAGTTTTTAATAACTTGCAGTGTACATATATTTACCACATTTTTGTAAAAAATGTTATTATTATTAATTAACTTAAAGTACTTTTATAAATTTTAATATATTTTTAGATCCGAAGATAAACTATATTTTTTGTAAAGATATAGCAAATCATTTATTTCTCTATGAGTAAGTTAATTATTTATTTTCTACACTTTATATTATATGTAATTTATATATTATATTAATTAATTTGCTTATATATATGATAGGTTCTTAGATAATAAACAAAATTCAATTGTGATTGATAAAACTTTCCATTCAAATACTCGCGCAGTACCTACTAATATTATTATATTGTAAAAGGTTTCTACTACTAACTCAAGCTAAATCTCAATTTTTGTTATTAAGTCAATGACTATATAATTACCTATATTACAATGTCACTTACACCTAGTGTTTTCCAGTTTAATTAAAGCATACCGCATATAAATTATTTCAGTATAATTCATTTTTAATTATATTCTATTTTTTAACCCTACGGGAAGTAGGGTAGTTTTTTTTTCAATTTTTTTCTTCAAAACAATTTTTTTTTGTATATCGAAAATAATTCAGATTTTAATTTTAATTCTAACTAAAGTTCTAATATACGTTAACAAATAATTTTAACTTTGCGATTCAGTTTTATATAATTTATATAAATATTAGACAATGTTATAATATTATAATAATCTATTTGAAAACATTTAATATTCCTCAAATATTTTGTTACGGTACGGGAAGTTCCAGTATTTGCCTTGAGACACGATGTCATACACCACTAGCTAAATTTTTCTTCGATCCGCAAAAATCTATTGCAAATTATGTAATATTCTCTATATGCATTGGCCGTATTCAATGTGCGCTCTATTTACTTGAATTGGGTTATTGGGTTAAGGCAAATTTAACTACGTCACATCAACTTAGTGTTTAGACCGCGTTTATGTTTCAATTATGATTCATTACTTCAGAAAGTATTGAACGGCGCCTTTATAAATTTTAATCAGTAGTAACTTGCTAACTATTTGTTTTTAAGCAAAGTTTTGTATGAATTAGTTTGAATAAACAAATTTAGATTAAAACCACATTTTTGGTATAAATCTTATTGAGTTTGCTTTCAAATGGTTGTGTAAAATATATATTTAGTTAATGTATGTACTATAATTATTTTTAAATCAGTAGATAATTTATCTACTTTTTAAATTCCCGCAGGGTAAACTATAGTAAACCCAAAAGTCAAAAATGAACATTTTTGCATATCTTATAATTAGAAAATTGAGAATTTGGTATACCTTAGAAAAATGAATGTATGTATGTGTGTGCGTATGGTTGTATACAATTTTTCGTCCACGACATCGGAAGTACGATACAAGTGATTTGAACCATTAAAATAACATTCAATTCGTATTGTGGAAGAGACGTGCTGATTAGTATTTGGAAAAGCAGGTCTAGCCGTTCCGGCAATACGAAACAAAAAGCGCAAAAACAAACTTTTTTAGACAGAACGGCACATCCGATTACATGTTTACAAGGCAGGCAAAAAGTCTAATGAATAGTAGTTTTGAGAGAATAAATTCACAGTATTTGTAATAATTAATTTAAAATATTGATAATTTTTATTTAATGATTCGTTAATTTGACTTATTCTTTATTTTGCAAATGTTTAGTTACTATACCGGAAGTACCAGCAATTTGCCTTGAGGCACAATCTCATGCACCACTGGTCTTTCTATAGTAAATATCAAGATAAATTAATTTGCAAATATAAATTATACTATTTTTTTTTTGTATACTAATCTCGCTAATTGCTACGCGTAGGTATTATTTTAAGGGAATATTCTAGTATAGGGGCATGCATTTTAGTTAATTTTCAAATTGTCGTAAAAAAGGCAATCCATTTTTTTACTATTTGAGGCAATCCATTTTTTTACTATAATTTTTTTTTGACAAAATGGAAAAAAGACCATTTTTACCAATTTTTTGAGTTCCTTGATTTTTTTAAAAATAGTAAAAAAATTATGGGGATGAGGGTAGTATATACCAGAGAGAAGCCTGTAAAGAAGATTCTATGAAAATTTCAAGTAAATCGGTTCAGTAGAACTCGAAAAATCATGTACATCGTTTGAGAAGTTAATTTTGAGAAAACGCGTTTAAAATTTTTGCAAAAGGAAGACAATAAAGAAGAATATCATGGTCGAAAACTTTATCTTCAAAAATGATTTAGATTTAAGAAAATCCTTTCGTACATATATTCTTGAATATACAGCTTTGAAAATATAAAGAAAAACAAATTGTTGGAATTTCTACACTAGAATACCCCCCTTAGTGTTCATATAAGTAATGGAATGGTATCCGAGAAAAATGAAACGAATTCGATTATATAGTCTCCACGACGATTACGAGAAGATATATTGTGTAACGACAATTATGTGATAGGCTTCGCTCGAGTGGTGTAATTTTGTTTTCTCTTACCATCGAATCCTATGGAGTTCGCTTTCGATCTGTTCTTCGGCGTAGAACGTACGTAGACCTCGGCAGCGCATGCCCCTGGCTCGTCTACGTCGCTACGAACGCCGTCGGGCCGAGTCGCACCGGCGTACGCATCGTAGCGCGCTCGTGTTTTGTTTATCCTGCAGTATATGAATAAGCGACCCTCTGAC
This sequence comes from Ctenocephalides felis, assembly GCF_003426905.1. NCBI lineage: Eukaryota > Metazoa > Arthropoda > Insecta > Siphonaptera > Pulicidae > Ctenocephalides > Ctenocephalides felis. The sequence continues at coordinate 18,189 of NW_020536157.1, read as the reverse complement.
GCCAGCCCGACGCCATTTTAATCGGATACTTCTTATAGAGTACATCATCGTATCAACGCTCCAATATATCATATGCGCGCGATTCATTAATTCATGCCTATATATGACTCGGCAGCCCGTCAGAGTCGCGGGTAGTGCAACGCACTATCTGGACATGCATTTGCAAAGGGCTCATTGGTGTTTAGTGAAAAATAGTGAAGTGCTCTCGTTGCTTCAATACGTCATTGCACAGATGTGATCTCATGTCGCAAACAATGTATACGCGCCTTCACATGGACTGGATTTTAGTGCTGTTCTCCGAAGATGTTGTACAATATCGCATGTATGATCGTTTTGGGTGTTCTGACATTACCCCACAAATTGTAAGTTTTTTATTTTTCAATATTTGCTTACATACTTCGATACTGTTTGCATTGCGTTAAGATAGTTTGTAGTTTTGCACACTATAGGATGTTTTTGGTCCGGATGTTTCGAATATGTGGGTTATATTGATTTCCATACTCTACTTTAGAATAAATCCAATCGAAATATACTAAACTATAAATTTAATTTAGATTATCAAATAAAAAATATTTATTATACTTAACACATCATTGTCGATTTTTGTACTCACAGCACATAAAACATAAATAAAAAAATAAATAATATTTTTATAATAAAAATCTATTATTTAATTAACAAAAGTCACAATGTTTAACAATATTGTAAGACTAATTTTCAACAAACTTTAAATAATTTTAAAATAACCTGAAGTATGCGAAAGCCATTAAATTTATCTTATATATAAAAGTGAATCGCAAAATGTGTTGGTAAGCGCATAACTCAATAACGCCTGGACCAATTTGGCCAATTCTTTTTTTAAAATGTTCGTTCAAGTCCAAGGATGGTTCTTACGGCGAAAAAATCGAATAATTGCCAGGAAAACCCTAAAAACAACCCTTTTCTTTTTCTCATACAAACGTTTTCTAACTAAAACGTAGAGTCAATTTGAGCTTTGATGCTATTTAAGTTTATATCAAATTACAAGCACTCACTGTATACTCCTTCTAAACGATTATTCGGTTTTTGATAAATCTTTTTGAAGTTTATTCAGGAACATTTCTAGAATGTGCAATATTGTGAAATAAATGGAAAATAAATGAAAACTATTATCTGCCAAAAATTTCAATTTACTTATGAACTTGGACAATATTGAAATATGTATAATAAATTTATGATTATGAATAAGAAAAATGAAATGTCTACATTGTTATTGCCGAAAAGCAGCTGGGATGTGCAGTACAGTATATGTATGGCAGATTGAATTATACACATATGAACAAATATGACAAATTAATTCACTTAAAATATGAAATTAAGTTTTAATGCCTACCTTTAATGCGATACATGCGAAAAATACTAGCGCACGCCTTAGGGGGCGCCAACACAAGATTCGGATATTAAATTTTCGATATAGTTTTTTTTTCAATATATAATTTTTTTGCAAATTTTACTAATCTTTCTACAATATTTTTAAAATTCATAAAAATTTTACTTTATAACAACAAATGGGAAAGTAGGGATGAATAATACAATTCGGCCCTCACGATATCGAATAGGAGAAGTTTAAGATACAATTTTAGATATCTTAAATAATTAAAAATTAAATTAAATTAATCCAATATGAAGTACCAGTGTTATGTTATGGTTATAGTAATGTTATACCGTTTAAAAGACATCAATTTCCAATATAGTGTAGGAATTGAGACTCATCATTTTATTGAAAGCAGTTCTACATTTAACATCGCTCATATTATAAATGTATATGCATTTAGTCGTGAAGAGTAATTTAAAAAACAATAATTATTATTTTTAGGAAAACGGTAAATATTAGCATATTATATTAAAAAATGTATACATGGGTACAGGACAACGTCTGTCGGGTCATCTAGTTATATATATAATATTACATTCCAATTTTTTGATAAAATAAACAAGTTTGTTAAAATTGTTCATTGTAACATTAAAGTTTTATTTGTAGGAAAATTACGAAAAAATACGGATATGTCTTTCTCAAAGATATTTGTTTATTTACTAATATTACAACCAGTCTCAATTGTTTTTACTCGTTTATTTCTAGAATAGTATCTTAATTAAGTAGGAACTATAATAACTATATACTATAAAAACACAACTTATTCATTTTGTCTGTATCCATATAATATGATACAGACAAAATGACATATAGGGTCAGAACATACTGTGATGCTTATTTTTAAGATAGCACTTTATAAATAAATCGTTTCGTCCTCTTTGGGATATTAGTACAAAAAGCATAAACCCAAGGGGTACAAGTCATACATCGCAACCAATCTTTCCTGGCTTAGAACCGGAAAAGAGGGTTTTACAACAAATAAGAGTCTCTTATTTTTACCCATGAAACTTTTGATCTGCTTTTTAGTAATTATTTCTCATTTAAAACCCAATCATCTTTGACAGGTTTTAATTTTTTTTCTTGACCTTGCGTGATAGTACAATGCCATTTTGTCACAAACAAAAATGATTAATTTATCAAAATTCTACACCTGATTATAGCAATAAAATTGATCGTAATCACTACCACTATTACAATAATCATGAATATCAACAAGTAGGCCTTAAAAAATATAAGAAAAAAATCTTGAAAATATACTTTTTCTTACTTTTATTACTTTTTAAGTCGTTTGAACTGATTACTGCGACAAGACCGTGACAAATACTCTCAACATATAACAGGATTGTTATTATGGCCTTCTTCATGTTATACAGTCGCTGAAGCTTAATAAAACTAGCTAATTTTTAAACTAGTGGTGCATGGCATTGTGCCCTAAGGCGAATTGCAAGAACTACCCGTACCGAAAATTAATTTTTTTTAAAAAAAGGTTTTAATATTTTAGAAATCTTTGAATAAGTGAGTATTTTAAAATTTTGAAATTTTTGAAAAATTTGATTTTTTTATATTTTGAAAATTTTGAACTTTTTTTTCTAAGCAATCGTTTTGCGTGGCTGTTTTAGAGAAGAAATATCGAAGCGGGTAAGCGCTGCATCGCAGTCTAACTGATAAACATTGTTACGGAACCCATAGTAATGTAAACAAAATTTATACTTATCAATAAAATCTCTATAAAATATCTGTTAATTTGATGTGCATATGTCTAATGATCATTTTTGAACCCAAATGGCATTTTTTTTGCTTTTTCAATAGATCTGCAAAACCGCTAGACCTGCCAAATCATTAGATATTTTATAAAGATTTTAACAATACGTATTAATTTTGTTTACATTTCTATGGGTTCCGTAACATCGTTTTGCATCGATGTTTTCACTCTAAGCAGCTAAAGCAGCACGATCGCTTTTAAAAAAAGTTGAAAATTTCCAAAATATTTCAAATATATTTTTTTTCAAAAATTTAAAATTTTTCAAAAATGTAATTTTTTTAAAGTTTAAAAAATAAAATTTAATTTTTTCTGAAAAAGTCATACATCACTTGTTATTATAACAATTATATTCATTTCTACGCGTATACTTACGAAAATAATATTTACGCTATTTATCACTTTCAATGGTATTGAGATATTGCGGTTTTGATTTTGAGGGTACACAAAAAGCACTGACTGTTAGCACACAAACATACATGGAAGACATACCTATACATGTTTTTTATTTCCATATCATGAAACTGCGATCTAGCAAAATTGGTTAACCAGCAAATAATTAGCTACGATTTATTCCTATTAAGGAATGATTGGAGTGATAGAAGTTTTTTGAGCATTCAATTTTGAAATTTCGTAGCTTTTCTTAATTTTGAAATTTGAAAACCATTCTTTTCACATTTGTCTTATAAGTAGATTAAGAATTTTCTTTATATACAAAAGATGCTTTTGAAATTACTATTTTAATAATTTTATAAATCCATTTGTACAAGTTAATTTAATATTATATCTCGTTTCAAATTGTAATAATAGGTTGACTATTTGTTTCAATATATTAATTTAACTTTATATAAAACTATAGTGGTTAAACCAATTGTTTTTCTTTATCGAAGCATAAAAATAAAAAAAAATCTATTTCTTATTCTATTATTTCCCAATCTTAAGCCTGTGACATATAATTTTTTTATAGAAGAGAACAGAATGCTTGAACATTAAGAGCATAAATGTAGAAAGTTACTAGATCATATGCAAATTTTATGTTTGATTAGTTTTGATTTAATGTTTAAAACCTTGTAAAAATACATTACATATTAAACATGTAAAAAATAATATCATTTTCTTTCAACTGAAGTACCTAATGTAATCAGAGTAAAATTTACTGAAAACTACTAAAGTTAATTAATATTATTATTGATACAAATAAAAATGAATTAATAGACAAATGTTTAGTAGATATTTTATAGTTTAAATTAATTAAAAAAAATAATTATAAATTTTATAAATAATTCGTGATTAATTACTTCGTGCTTTGCAATTTGTATTAGCAGGTATATAACTTGTGAATAAGAGTTCATCATGAGATGACACACATTTATGCAATATTTTTTATTTATTAATAATATATAGATGCTGAAAAATATTTATTTAAATAACATATCATTGTTTAATCATCGTTCATGAATTTTGTATAATGTTTAAGATTTAAAATAATGCGAACTGAAAATATAGAACTAATAATTTAACAAAATTGCAGGCTCCGACTCGTTTCTGTGAGGGCGGTCACAAGTGTTCAGTGCCTAAAGAGTGTTGCCTTCAAGGCTGCTGTTATTTATATACTCCTCCGGGTCCTCCAAGGTCGCCTGCTCCAAGCGCAGATCATGTCCTCAGCTTATTCTTTGTTAACCACTGGTACTTCTGGTAAGCCAAATTAATTATTATCTATTATTATATCAAGAAAAAACCTAATGTGATTTATATATTTTAATCAATTAGCGCACTGTGATATAGTAATTTTATTAATTATAGAGCACGCACCAGCGCTAAGAACATTCACCGCGAATATCTTAGCCCTTTATTCCAAAATTCAATGATTTTTTATAATTGAGCTACTTGTCGTAAACCGAAAAAATTTTAAAATGTTTGTTGAGATTATAAACTATATCATCATACAAAGTTTTATTAAGATCGTGAAAATTTCATTAGAAAAAATTAATTACGAAGAAACAGTCCAGATGATCTTTACTAAAACTAGTCAGCACGCATTATATCTTTTTCACAATGTTTAAATTTTCAATTCAGGATTTTTTGGCCTAAACGTTGACAAGAAATTCACTATTCTGCTAATCTGGGCCGGTTGCACTTAGAAATTTGGCACTGACATAAAAACAGATAGACCTGCCTTCCCACAAATTTAAGCAGTTCTTCATTTTGTCAATACAACAATTTTTTTTTGAATAATTGTAATTGGAAAAATGATTTGGGTTTTGGAGTGCTGAATAATCTTTGGAAAAGGCAGGTCCTGTCGTTTCGGAGATACGGGAAAAATGTGCCCAAAATTGTAATAGAGTTTTTGAAAGAACGGAGCATCCGATATGAATGATTCAAAAAAACATTTGATTTGTATTGATGAAACGAAAAACTGATAACATTTTTGGAAAACCAGGTCCAGTGATTTTGGAGATCGAATTAAAAATGTAACATAAATTGGCGATTGGCGTATAAATAAATAAATAAATAAATAAATGCATTTTGCGGCCAAAAATGATCATTAGACATATACATATAAAATTATCAGATATTTTATAGATATTTTAATGATTAGTACAAATTTTGTTTATATTTCTATGGGTTCCGTACCTCTGTTATTCCGTTAACCGCGACGCGGCGTAACGCGCTTCGAAATTTCGCCTCTGAAACAGCTACGCTGCGTGATTGCCTTGAGAATGGTTTATAATTTTCAACAAATTTCAAAATATAAAAAAATATCATTTTATTATTTTTCAACAAAATTTTAAACTTTTTTTATAATTTTAATTTTTGGTACGGGAACTTCCAATATTTTGTTTTAAGTCACGATGCCACGAGGGCTCGGGCTATGAAGAATATATTAAACTTCCAGCTCGTTTACGAATCTCTTTTTTAGCCAAATTGATAAATTTGATAATAATTTATTAACGAATTTGATAATTTACGTTCAGTGAGGTAGGGAAGGGGTCGGTCTTGATGGCGCTGTTATCAAATATCGCTCGGCAATCCCGCGCTCCTAATGCTTTCAAATTAATGGCTCAAAATTTGAAATGAAAAATGATGAATTGTAATAACACAGGCCAACAAAGAAAATGGTGCAAACTATTTTAATGATGTTTCTAAGTATATTTGGGGCGCTGATTTCAAAAATGACATTGTTTTTTTCTATGAGCTTTAGTTTTCAAGATATGATATATATGATATATAAGGAATGAAAGTACAAAATAGTAATACGATTCAGAATGTTATTTTAATGAGATATGCCTACTCGTACATACAAACTTACAAGACCCATTCGGTCTTAGTTGGGACATTAGTTGACACTGTGAAAAGTTCTTTTCCGTGACGACCTTCTTTCCAAGTTCCAAACTAGAGCTGATACAAAAAAATGGTTTGCAAATTTGAAATCAGCGCAAAAAATACTATAAGAATCAGCTCTAACATTTGATGCACCAAAAAAAAATTGTTGGCCTGTGTAATCGATTATTTGAACCTATATAACCTTCCATTACAGTCGAATTATGTATTGTTAATTATATTTCTTGAAAAAAAATTTTACTAATTGTAAAAGGAATTAGTTAATTATATTGTATAGAATTTTATTCTATCGTTTCAAATTTTGCCGTCCCATAAACAAGCAAACCGCCCAAGTATTTGTTACACAATAAGTATTACGATTTTTTAATCTATATCAATAAATATGTTCATTTAAAAATTTAAAAAATTACTTTTGAATAAATAAGAGTTGCAACAACAAATTAGAATTTGCAACAATTTAACACTTGTACACAGAAGTGGATATCACCTACATGCGTCGCTCGTACCGAAAGGTTCATTATTGTAGAATAGTGCGCAATAAGCAAAATGTGTTTGTATTATTATAACTTAATAAATTCAAATTACGTAAACTAATAATCAATTACATTATATTAAGTATACTATTAACACCCTAAATGACAAAATACTTCGTAAGTTTCTTTTTATTATTCAATCGAGCGTGTAGAGTGAGAATGATACAGTTTTAATATACCATATATACTCAGTCCAATTTCTGCAGCTCTATAAAAACTTGTGATCATGTCCTCATGAAGTCATAAGTTCTAACCAGAAATCGCGCTCAAAACGATGTTTGGTGTGTTGAACAAGAACTTAATATAGATAATGATCGGGTTGTGTATTGTAAGCTGAACTGAATCCAAAAGCACTCGAAAACGTTTCTCGATCTAAATCCTCATTTAATTGGCGCAAACCGTACATAACCATATCGGTTGTTAAAGAAGTTCCGCTTTTATAATATTATTGAAGGGATTATTTTAGTCTGCTCGATAATTACCTATTTTAATAAAAACATTTTTTAAAATTAGTTAAAAAGTGACATTTTGCCACTACATTTACAAGTATCGGGAAGTTTTGTTTTTAATTTTATTTTCAATAGCAATCAGGACAATTCTATGAGCTATTTGGCTTATATCATTCACTAGCACACATACGCACACACATACGCACACACATACGCACACACACTTTCAAACACACATATAAATTAATCTGTTAAATATTATATTGATAGTTCACTTCAATAAGCGATTCTACTATTCTGTTCATATAAAGTTGTGGTAGTTCTTAAAGGTCCTCCATATTATCTTTGGGCAGTTTCTTTTTCAGTCTTTTTGAAATTGGTGTCTCAAGGTATCGGGAAGTTCATGCAACTTGTCTTAATTAATACGAATTGAAAGTTAGCTATTTTTAGCTTTAATAACATAAAAGCGCATCCTATTATTCAAAACATTAATGGCTAATAAAAATCAAACCAACTTTTTTATTTTTTTTGTTAACTTTCAAAATAGCAATCAGAACAATTAACATTTCTATAAGCTATTGAGATGTACGCAACTCAAATGCTATATTTTAGCTCGGTAAAAAGGTAAATGAAAATAGTTTCATTTAGAGTACTCTCCAGTGAGATTATCTACCTAATATGATGAATCAAATTAAATCAACTGGTTGTATCTTATTTATTCTTCTGGCACCTGCATTGACGATCAGTGGGGATATTGTGATGTTTATGTGATTTCGAAGTCTGGAGAAATGGGATGTATATCTGGCATTTTTAACTCCTTGCACCGTTTCTATATTTAGATTATTGTGTAGACGTAGAGTTTTGTTTGAGGCAAACCACGGCGCGTTCGTGATAATTCTGATTGTGAGAATTTTACCCTGTTTTCTTTGTATGTGAGATATTCGCGTCTTGCTGGCGCATCCTCACAGTTCAACGCCATAGGTTCATATTGGCTTGATCACCATTTGGTATATTAGAACCTTGTTTTCGAGGAAGAATTTAAATTTTGCACCGAGTAACCAATAAAATGGATTTACCCTTTTCTCTATTTGTTTACATTTCTTGCTGATATGCAGAATCCAACTTAATTATTTGTCTAAGTGGAATCCTAGATACTTCATTGTATCTGATTGTGGAATAACTTTATCATTTATTTTTATTGGAGGACATTTGTCTATCTTCAAGGTGAAATTGACTCGATTGGATTTCAATTCGTTTATTTAAAGTCTTGTTTAAATGATGCTGGAGATTTTGCACTGGGAATGCTAGGATTGTTATGAGATGTTACTATTACAGTGTCGCCAGCAAATGTACCAATCATTTACAAATACAGACAAATAATATTTTAGGATGCTCAATTAGACCATAAACTTTATGACATTATGTTTTACTAAAATTAATTAAGATTCGACCTAATGTAAATTTTCATCGAGTTTCATCAAATGGCTTTTTTTTTCTTCCCGTAAGATAAGTTATTGTAACCGTCCAGATATCAAACATTTGCATATCTTTATTTATAGAAAAATTGGATGTGTACGTAGGCATGGACACAATTTTTCGTCCATGATTTCGGGCGCATAGATCAACTATTTGAATAATTCAAAAACATTCGATTTCTACTGATCAGAATGCAGAAAATACAAATTAACTTTTTGAGATCCGATTTGAATGATTCAAAAAATATTCAGTATATAATGATGAGAAGAAGAGGCGATTAGTCCTTAGTAAAAACAAGTCCAGCCGTTTCGGAAATATGAAGCAAAATGTGCAAAAAATAGTTGTTTTTAAGAGAACAAAAACAAAAAACATTTTTGAACCAGTATACTTTGGAAAAACATAAAATAAAAATTAATGGTTCATTTTACATATTTTAAGCATTGTTTTAGTCGAACAGCATCCGCATGCAAAACCAACGCGTGCAGCATCAAGTATCACAATGGTGTCAAGTGTATAATTTGGTTTATTACAAAACGCATAGTTTTAATATTAATATAATATTACACAATCTATTAAGAATATGTATAATTCATAATAATTTTATATTGACACAATCTCGCGATCGTAGCCGGGGAAATAATCACAGCTATTTTAGTCTTCAATATGCCACATTTCGGATTATGTTCGTATATAAAGATTTGCTTTATAAATCCAATAGCAAATATATGGCAAATTCTACCGCAAATAATAGCATTTACAAATCGTTACAAAGTCTAGGTGTAAAAATACAATTAAAAAAATATTCAGCAGCGATCAGAACTATTAAGCATTCTATGAGCTGCTTAATTCTAGGTTTAAGGTTAAAGACACTATTAAAAGCCATCCCTCACTGTTAGAAATAAACACCAGTTGCCTCACTAGTGTGATATTGCAGCTATGCCCATAAAAGGCGATTTTCACTTGAAACTATATTTGAGATCAATAAACTCAAGTGAAAATTTGATATCATGCTGCCTGATGTCGGGCTTTGCCAAGGCAGTAACCAAGCTATCGAACCCGGGAAAAGTTTGTGCTAGCCCATCTCCGATCCGGTTACGCCACCGCTCAAGATATTAATTTTATATTTTATTTCTTTTTTTTAATTTATCTTTGTAAATAGTATCTTTGAGCTGTTGTGATGAATTTCTTACAAACTACGTTTGTTTTATTATAGATGGCAACCAAAAAAGTTGTCTCATTTCCATGTGCTGAATTTTTATTATTACAATTATTGTAATAGTGATGACTTTTTATTGACAATACCATATTAGGGCTGTTTTCACTTGGAATCATATTGCTATCGATACTTTCGAGTGAAAATCTTTGTCACTGCTGCCTGACAACAGGCTGCCCTGAAGTGGGTATCAAACCCGGGACCCCTGATCCAGGTCCAGTCATTCTAGCCACCTACCTACGAGCGATCTCCACTATTTAATATGATAGCAAGTTTAATATATATAATTCAAAGATATCATATCGCAAGATAGCTACATGTCTTCTTTGCTTGTACAATAATCCAAATAGTTATTTTAAATGCATAGACCTTATGAACATATTCTGTGGTAAAAGAGTTATTTTATTAAATTTGTTGTATACCTGAAATTGGATTTTTTTTTTGCTTTTGAGCAGAAATCATAATTTTGATATTCCATAAGTTTGATATTTCTATTCATGTCAATTAGATGGCATACAATAATTGTCTTGTTCTAGTTTTGATATAGTTTTTTAGCAGAGGGCAAATGAATAGTTGTTCTTTTGTAATTGTTATGGTGTCTCAAATTTCATGTAGTAATGCCCGGAAGGGCTATTTTTATTTGATAATATATTTATGATTCATATTTAAACGCACGTAACGCAGTATTTGAACTCGAAACCTTGTAGTTGCAAGGCCGAGACTGCTACTTGCGTCAGATACTCATCGAGGGCAACATTTCACTCGCAATTTTGAAGCATAGGGTTGTAAATAGTACCTTTCATTAAATATTATAATCATTTCATTGTTTGCTACGACTTAAGGGCACTGATAACATATAATTAACGTATTTACGACATTATATCGATGCACCGGGAAGGACATTCCATTCCGTTCCAAGGGCTCGTCCGTCTTAGGTCACATTGCCGCTACTGATGTGACCTCGTTGGAAGCTTTATTGTACAGTTGCATGCCTGGCCTTTGTGGTCACGGGCAGGTAAAACCCTTGACAACTTCGATTGCATTTCACCTTACATTTTCAAATATGTATTTGGTGTGTCACTTGTAATTTGCATAATGTGTTTAGAATGTTCCGGTGAAACTTTGCTGCTATTTATAAACGTTAAGCGGAATTAGTGCATTACGTTCAAGGTATTATACGAGTATAATTTTACGTATTTTAATTGATTGTCGCAAGCTATACATTTCATAAATTATTCTGATTCTATGGACCGCAGATTATCCTTAAATTAAAAAAAAATAGATTTTTAACTATTAAATATCTCTTTACGTACTGCTCTTCAGTATTCTTTTAACAGTGTTTGAATTGATAAATGCTCGGAGTTCGGATAATCGGAGTTCGGATAGTCGGAGTTCAGATAATTGGAGTTCTACTGTATATTAATAATATATTTATTACATAACACGTTGACTGCAGGCGTCGACAACGTGTAGACATTCCCTCCTTCTTTCTTGATGCGGCTGTCAACACGCTGTAGAGTGTAGACAGCGCTACATTTACTTTAAAATTCCCAATTTAGCGGTGATTTGAACTATTTAGTGATTACTATAAAAAGTAGAAGGATCCAAAGAACACTTTTTGCCACCACCAACGAATTACTGTTTGAATAAAACATTTTTTAAATAATACAGTGTAAATCAAATTATTTTTTAAATAAAACGTTTTGGCATAGAAAAACAATATTGGTCCAAAGACGTCAGCCGCCAACGTGTTAATTAATATATTTTCACAACGAAAAGTAAGACAATTTACTTAAAGAATACTTATAAATTATAAGGAAGAATTAATTTTAAAAGTAATTTCATACACATTTTACATACATTTTATTTTGAAGTCTCAATATTAAATAAATTGATGAAGCCATAAAATATTTTATAAATTTTTAGTGTTCCTAACATATAATATATAACAATTTGTATAACTTAATTTAAAATATACTGGAAAATATGCCGAATACAAGCTAAAACTAAAATATCTAATAACGTTCACTTGCGGAAATAATATAATAATAAAATAGTGTCATGACTGATGACAATAAATTATCGATGGCGTAGTATTTAATAGTTCGTAGTTATAAACCATATTTTATTACTTGAAATTAGGACAACCTGGTTTCATGTAGTACGGATATTTATTTTCACTTGAGAATATATATATCAAAATATGTCTATAACTAAAAGTAGCCTTTCCCAGCATTACTCCATTGAGTTAAATAAATATATCATGATTATTACAAAAAATCTAATAAAAAAATATATCAAATATAGTGACAAAGGTAACCGATGACGGGCACGCCCTTCAAATAGTCAGTGAATAATAAATCTCATTTACTCATGCATTAGTTTAACTATAATTCGGCTTATACAATTTAACGTTTTCTTGACTGGAGGGGCTTCGCAAACCTGAACTTCGATGACGCCCAAGCGCGGTCTAGCGTTGCCATCGAGCCTACATTTGAATTCCTCTAAAAATTGACATTTACTTACGAACTAAAGAAGTATTCAATTCAATAGCTCATAGGACACTTATGTTTATATACTGTATATAATACCTGTTCAAAAACAAACGAATTAAAACAAAAAAAAACAATTATATAAATTAATTAATAAATTATATAAAATGTATACTCAATATACAAAATTTATTTCAATATATTATTTAGATTATGCTATAACATTGTTTATTACAAATTCATAAATTACGTTATAAAAGTATCACATTAATGCAATATAACATGTATAAAATATAAATAGCTATTTAAAAGTAAATCACACATTACTTATTTTTATGCTGGTTATACAGTTAAATTAATTTTACCTTAAAACAATATCTGAAAACAAATACTGATCATAGCGAGTGAAATAAGAGCAAACACGGACGGATTCGTTAAACTGCTCATGTTGCAAAAATTGTAGTTACACGTTTTGCAGTCGGAAACTACGATGTTCTTGTCTGCCATATCTTTCTGGTATTTTTTACAATCCAGAATATTTGGCACACACTGTTTATTGTAAGAGGTGGCTCCGTTACTGTGCGTGATCGTTGCTTTCAAACAGTATTGGTTAGGTCCGCAATATTTGGTGTCCGTGCATCCCTTTGACGTACAATCGTAGCATTGCAAGTTTGAGCGCGATAGTCCTTGGGCCGAAACGTTCGATGAAACGAGCGCGGCTACAATTATTGTAATGCCGAAAATCCATTTGACGAACGAATGCATTTTAATGAGACTTCCTGCAAATAGTATTATATGAATGCGAAGATACACATTCTGTCGAATAACAATAAATTATATGTAACAAGTAACGAGTAATGAATATTTAGTTTGAATATAAATACGAGGTTGTGTGACAGGCATGGCCATTAAATTAATATCCTTGAACTTTAGGTATTAAAATAATTAATATCCTTGAACTTTATTAGGTTGGCTATCAAAGAAGTGCGGTTTTATCAGAAGCCAAAATAAATGAAATAAAAAAAGCGCGGTTTTCACTTTTAGATGGTTATAATTAATTTTTAGGATTGCTGACGTAATCCAAATGTAAACTACGTTTTGTTATTTTTTAAATTTTTTTTTACAATAATATTTAACTCTTTGGGGACGGCTGTCCACCTTTTTTTTAAAACAAACTTTATTACTAATTACTTTTTCTTTCTTATCTTACACACTACATATATTTTACTTTTTCTTTACATATTTTTACTGTTTATAACATTTTTCTTTACGACTATTTTTTCCAAGGGCAGGTCCGTGGGTTGAGTTGAAAATGCACTCAAACATGGTTGCACAATGTCAGAGCCCTTACATTTTTCTGTTGTATAGGGATACAACTCGATTTCCTTTTGTATTTCAAAGCGATACAATCTTAGTACCTTTTTACTTCCAAGTGGCATGTTGCCGCTACAGCTATGCCCACGAAAGGCCATTTTCACTGTAAATCATATTTGAAACCTATGATTTCAAGTGAAAATTTGGTATCAAGCTGCTTTGATACCGAGCCGACCTGGCTTCGAACCCGGGACTTGGATTTGCTAGCCCAAGTTCTTACCACGGGACCACGGCCGGCCCATTTATGGATAGTAACAACCTACCCATAGTATCTGCCTATCTTTAAAAAAAAAATTTTGATTGATTATGGAAAGTCAAATCGAAAATGTTTGTCATATTTTGCTTTTTTATTTGTGCAAAAGTAAAAAGACATGCTCACAAAAAGTTATGAGCTGTTTATGGTGACAAAGCCTTAAATAACGAGCAGTGTCAAATTTGGTTTGCCAAATTTTGTTCTGGTGACTTTTTCCTTAAAGACAAAAAGTTATCCAGTTGAAATTGATAACAAAGAAATTGTTTCTTTTCCCCCTTACCATTCAATCGAATGATCAGTTCTGGTATCCACATTGAACAAATAATAAAATTAAACAATGCAGTTGAAAAAAGCGGTCTGAATTGACAAGTCAAAGTGGTGCTTTATTCCATTATTGACATCATATATTTTTGGCCACTCGACAAAAATTATTGCTGCTTGTTCGTGATGTTTTGCCACATCCACCATACAATATACCTAGTAGACACGTCGCTGGGTGTTGCTACTATTTTCTTGTTTATATTATAAGATAATTATTGTTAGCAATCTCTGCTTAATGTTAATGCCTATGTAAAACAGATTGCAGAATAAATTAAATAAAAAAAACACCATATAGTCTTAATCTTGCACCTTCTGATTACTTTTTGTTTCGATGGTATTAAAATTCCTTGAAAGGTTTACAATTCAATGATGGTGTTAAATTGTACCTGTTTCAGATTTTTGCTAATAAAAACCACATGTTTTATGAAGGTGGAATAATGGTGCTGATTGAAAGATTATAAACAGAATAAAGTTATTTAGTTCCTTGAAGAAATGCTTTGATTTCCTAACAAAAATCCGCACTTACTTAGTTGCCAACCTGATAATATTGGAATTGAATACAAGTAAAGATAATAGACTCGTAATATGTAAATTCAATAGAGCACAATATGAAAATTTAGTATAAGATATAAAAATTAAAATGTTGTAAGTGGTCCAATGCTTGGACATGCGCTTCAATAAAACACTAACAATTTGCATAAACTTCCTGATATCTAACAGAGTTAATTGATAAAAATTTAAATGTGTTTCAAATATATCATTTGTTTTAATTGTTAATTACGAAGAGAAACGGTTTGGCTGGCCTTGATTGATCAACATTAAAAATTATCAGATCAGTGTGAAAATATTGGATAAAAAATTTATTATTCATAAGATATTATCAAAATTCCTTATCTAAGCCCAGTATTTATTATAATTTTAGATATATTGATTTGTATCGAAACTGATACGTTTTTTGTTGACTTGGTTACAATTATCAAATCTCCGAAATGCCAAACAACTAAACACGATAATTTTGAATATTATCAAATAATTAAGCAAAATAAAATGTAATCTAGCAGCATAACGGAAAGTAAAATGATTGCCTGATTATTCTCGCTAAAAGTTAGTTTTCGCATTATCGGTTTAAAGATATATTGATTTTATAAACACACAATATGATTTTTTTTAATTCAGTTCTGATTAATACATAAAATCAATTATATTTATAAGAAGAAACATAGAAATTAAAAGTAGTTATTGTAAGAAATATTTCAATTCCAATGTCCAAAAATTATGACTATTTATTATTATTTATTAAAAATAGTTTTTCATTGTATAATTAAAGTTCTGATTACTGTTAATATATGTAAAAAAAGTATTCAATATTTTATTTCATTTGGTACCGTATGCTAATAAACACATTGCAACATTTTATTT
The DNA here is from genome assembly GCF_003426905.1 of Ctenocephalides felis. Taxonomy (NCBI): domain Eukaryota; kingdom Metazoa; phylum Arthropoda; class Insecta; order Siphonaptera; family Pulicidae; genus Ctenocephalides; species Ctenocephalides felis. The sequence goes on along the minus strand of NW_020536157.1, from coordinate 2,144 downwards.
GAAAATATCATGACGCTGCATTAATTACGACATTTTGATAAAACATTAAGTGTGACTACTACTTGCACATTTTTACATTTTTATCACATTACTGTAGATATGATTTCAATACATTTTATTATATAAATAATTTAACACAGCGATTTAAATTGCGTTAAAATGTTATAAATTGTAATAATAGTTTTAGCTCAAAACAAGTTGTACATAACAATCTATAAATAACATTAGTGAACAAGTTCGAATAACTGCTTGACCACTCTAGCACTTTTAATTAAAAATGTATATTCTAATTATTATTTATATTATATATCATGCAGTATTTTATCTGTCACAACTTCGTATCACATCGACAAAATGCATTACAAGTTTATAATTAAAATTAAAACTAAAATTAGAGTTTGTAGTTTCTACTATAAAATGCAATATTCATAAATGTCACAATCACGTGTTAGTCAGCGCTGTGAATTCAGAATGATATCTTACCTAGGTCACACAGAATCTTTGTTTGAAAACACACACAAACAGCTCACGTCTCACGTTTTAATACACTCAGAAGTGATACAAATTCAGAAAATAACACACGTCTATACTACTACGAAACTATAGTCAATTCACACGTTAAGAATAGATTACAAATACTACAGATTAATATTGACCACAAGAAAATGTCAATTTGTCATGGATCTGAAAGCAAAAGCAAGATTCAAGACGACGTTTGATACTAATTTTTGCATTGACCGATATTAATAAGATTTCAACTGATCATTATCAAGCTAATTATTTGTTCGAGTATCATCTATTTCATGGTGTTATCTATATTATTCAATAATGATTTTAATCATTGATAGTCAAGTGATTATGCAGCATGGGCGAGTAACAGTTTTTGAACATCATACGACGAAATTGAATCGGTTCTTATTTTACATATTGCCAGCATTAAAATATGCATTAAGTTAGTGTAAAATTTAAAGTAAAGTAAAAAAATGATTTTTAAATTTAAAGGAAGTAAAACAAATCTCAACATACATATATCTACGCAGCACACTTTTTCTAAGGTATGTCAAAATGTACAGATATTGAAACATTTGCATTTTGGATTATAAATAATGATCTTTACACAAATCACGTTAAAATAAATATAAGCGTATTAATTCTAATTTATTATTAATAAAATAAATAATAAGTATATTTCATTAAAAATATTAATGTTATTACTGTTAAGGATAAACGCCATTACGCGAAACAATAATTAATAATATTTACAAAAGTTTTCTTTAAATTGCGCACAAAGGTCCAATTTGACTTTGAGCTATTATATTGGGAAAACTGAACCAATTTTATCACAACCGATAACACATATCAAACCCACTAGTATCTGACTTTGTAAAAATGTGTTTTTTTTGTTTTTAAAAAAATTGTCAACTGGTCCTTTTTAATCCATAGGCAAAGTAAAATCGGGCGGAAGGAGAAAACAAATCCAGTGTTTATTTTATTATCTTATTTTCAATTTACAAAGATTTTACAAAATAATAGCTACATTATTTAACTTATACAGATATGATAGATACATTTCTACAGAGATAACACTGCTTATTACCCTGATCTGGTATTTGTCTGAAATATTCATTAATAGAATTATTATTAATTTAATTTAGCTTTTCTAAAATAGATTTTTTCAATTTAATTTACTTTTATATTTACTATATTTTATTGTTTACACCTCTGCCAGGGCAAGGTTTAGTTAGTTCTCTTCATCCCATCCACATGTAAACTTTTAAAAGTTATATAAAAAAACTGTTGAATTTAACTTAAAATTAACAATATATTAAAAAAAAACAAAAAATGATAATAAAATACTTTTCTTGTTATGGATTTTCGAACATTTATTTTATTTTATCTCATAATAGCACGTCGTAAGTATTAAGGTAATGGCTGGATATACATCTTTCTTCCTCTACTTTGAAATATTGTTCTTGAAAAATTCTTACCAATACTTGTTTTTGAGATATTCCACGTCCTAAGTATCAAGGTAATGGCTGGATATACATTTTCCTCCTCTTCTTTCAAATATTGTTCTTGAAAAAATCTTAACAATACTTGTTTTTGAGATATTGGTGTGAATTTTTTTACACTCGGACCTTTGA
>NW_020536156.1:0-16316 GCF_003426905.1 Ctenocephalides felis | reverse complement strand
TGTTGAAAAATCTATATGTCTAAATTCATAGAAAAAAAATTGTACTTAGATGCATATTCGTTTATAGCCAGTATATTTTCTTCAATACAGATCTTGTCAATTTTTATTTTTAACATATTACTATAGAAAAATTTAAGGTAAGGTTGACGAAATAGGGTACGACCTCCTATGGAAATAATGCTAAATTATTTAATGCAATTTTTAGTTGTTTTATAAATAGTTACTGTTTTTTTTTTATTAAAATAGGTACTTTTATGTTTTTAATGAATATGCTTTCTGTTCGATGAAGTCTTACGGGCTTAGTGATACCTACTATTAAAAAGTATATACAATTCAGTTTGAGATTAACTTTTATTTAGTTATTAGTTACCAGGTCGAATAACACTATTAAAACAACACCTAAATGACCAGTGGCGTAACTAGGCTACCCGGGGCCCGTGGCAAATTTTTTCGATGGGGCCCCCCCATCAGTAAAATCAAGTGGTTTTAATTTAATTTAAAAAAACTCGAAATTTTTCAACGTGTTGATTTAAATGTTATATATATATATATATATATATATATATATATATTATATATCCACGATTTGTAATGAATTGTATTAAAAATGAGTAAATCTACTTCGACTTATTCATATTTTATGTTTTTAAATTAAGAAATTATTTAAAATGTATGTATACAAAAATTAAAAAAAAAAAAATTAAAATGTATAAGTACAAGAAAACATAAAAATAAAAATAATTATAAGTCAAAATTAATAATTTAAAAGTACAATTACTACTTTGTTTTGAAAATCAAACATAAAATTTTTGTGTTTAAACATTGTAATACATGAACTATAGAAAGGATTTTTTTATGACTGAATTCAACAGAGAAAGAACATAGTACTTTGGGGTTAAAAATAATTATTACATAACCTAACATTAACAATCAATTTTTCACGTGTTTTCTCAACAATCAAATCCTTTTTAATACTTTTTGAAAACTTCATATTCGTCATATATTCGCTGGCCCTTTTTGGTGAAGAAACTCATTTAAAATATGCATAAATTTGGAATGAAATAAAAACAACAATTTAATTTCAATAAGGTATTTATTAATTAAAATCTTTTCTTCGTGCTTTCTGTTCTGCAAAAGTGTCTATGACATCATCAAAATTTAATGAACAAGCCATAGTATTTTCAAAACTTAATAAAAAGTTAGTTTTCTATTAGTCATTATTTGCATATTATAGAGCTTCATAAATAATATTAAAGAAAATATTAGAAAAAAATCACAACACTCTAAAATTATATTATTACATTCTTACACGCTCATGTTTTTTTTTCGAAATTAAATTTATTTAGAAGAAATTTTTGTGCTTATTCTAACTTTTGTTATTAGTGAAATAAAACCAAAATTTGTTAGATTTTACTAATTTTTACGCGTATTTGGGGCCTCCGTGGCCTGGACAAAATAAAACTCTTTAAAATAATAATCTTACATTTCTCGCGTACTTTTTTACGCGTATTTGGGGCCCCGTGGCCTGGGCAAAATAAAACTCTTTAAAATAATAATCTTACATTTCTCGCATACTTTTTTACGCGTATTTGGGGCCCCAGTGGCCTGGACAAAATAAAACTCTTTAAAATAATAATCTTACATTCCTCGCGTACTTTCTTACGCGTATTTGGGGCCCCCGTGGCATGGGCAAAATAAAACTCTTTAAAATAATAATCTTACATTCCTCGCGTACTTTTTTACGCGTATTTGGGGCCCCCGTGGCCTGGGCAAAATAAAACTCTTTAAAATAATAATCTTACATTCCTCGCGTACTTTTTTAACGACATTAAATTTGGTTGAACGAAGTTTTCATGATTAATTCGTTTTTCATGATTTTTTTATATTATTAATGTTTCTTACGGATATTGGGGCCCCCCTGGTTTGGGGGCCCCGTATATTTGATACGGCTGATACGACGGTAGTTACGCCCCTGATTCTTACGAAAACATACTTTTCAAGTAAAATAAAGTATTAGAATATAATGTAAAAATATTTCTGAGCATGCGTCCTTTTGGGCCGGGGGCCCGTGGCATTTTGCCGCCCACGCCACCCTATAGTTACGCCACTGTAAATGACATAATTTCAAAAAGTAACGAATGTAGATAGATTAAGTCACTAAATGTCAAGAGTAAAGATGGAACTGTTCTTGAAGCTATTGATTAAAATTCTATTTTTTTCTATTATTTCTTCGTATTTATGAAAAAAATCCATGAAACGCTTTTTATTAAATCGAAACACTAAATTTTTTTTAGGCTTAAAATATACTTTGAACCTTTTAGAATACGAGGAAAAATATTTCATACCTGAAATTTTCTTTTTGTACATGTAATTATGAGCTTTTTCCATGCGCGTCGGACTGCTCCAAAGCGACACCGCTCAAAAACCTAATAAAGCATGACAACATGTATCTTAAATATACTAACATGTGTTATTATAAAGCATTTGTATTGTATAAATAAACTGTAAAAGCATTTTTAACAAATAATCAGTGCAAGGTCAACATATATAATGATTGATTATATTGCGGCTAATCAATATTTTATAAATGATAATAGTTTTAGAGATTAATATTCGCATCTAAACATGTAATTGTTGTCTTGAAGTCGATTATAAACGGCTTAAGCATTCCGAATTGTCTTTGACGGATGCCAAAAGTAGGACGCTCTAATATAAAATCAAGGGAAAGATAATAAGAAAGAAATTAAAATATAAAAAGGCTTCTGTTTGTTGCTGGAATAACAGATTAATAGTATAAAATTAAACTGAGATATTTTTCATTTTTCCTTATCTATAATTTATTTCAGAACATTAAATGCGTTTTCCTCGAAACACGATTTTTCAAACAATAACTACAACAATTTAAAGTTTTTTCATTCAATATTCCAAGGAATTTTTCACAGTCACGACATAAGCTGCATGGTCTTCGAAGTTTGAAATTGAAACTAGTGACATAACTTAAACAAATTCTACTATAGAATTACCTATATGTCTGTCAAATAAGTAATATAAATAAAATTTAGATAAGAAAAGGTTTAAGAATCATATTATTAAAAATATTAATAGAAACTTCACAAAAAACTTTTAATTATTTCTGTTTTACAAAATCGGACAGCCTTCAAATTGTAAACGTTTGCTTACTCAACTATATAGTTCTATTTAACGGTACCAGATAACGTAATTTATAATTATCAGACAAAATATAGCCGGGGTTCTACTTAATCAACCTTACCCTAATTCACAATACTAATTAATATTATTTTTTTCACATATATATTTTATAAAAATTACACATTGTATATGCATTTCTCTGACAATGATTGTTAACGATAGCAGTTTTTTATGAATATATTTTTATTATTATTTTGTTTAACATAATCAGACTTTGAGGTTCTATAAAATCAACTAACAGAATGTTTGGAGAAAGAAATTCTTAGGCGAGATTTCTGCGTTAATATATATTCTTTAGGTTATTATATAGTTAAATCAATTGCTCATTTTTTCTGATCTCTATTCGATGGTTGTTCATTCAATTTCTTGTGTAAATGGATTGCGATGGTTTACTATTAACTTCCCGTAGGGTAAGTTATAGTAATCGCAAAAAAATTGAAAATGAAAATTTTTGCATATCTTCACGTTTTAAAGGTTTCTGAACATTTTATGATGTACGTGTGTGTGTATGTATGTTTGGATACAATTTTTTTTCCACGATTTCGGGCGCACAAATCAACTGATTTGAATGATTCAATAATCATTCGATTCCTATTGATGAGAAGACGTGCTGATTAGTTTTTGGCAAAGACAGGTCTAGCCGTTTCAAAGATACGGGGCAAAAACGCTAATTCAGTTTTTGAGGGGAACGGAGCACCCGATTCGAATGATTCAAAAAACATTTTATTTGTATTGACGAAATGATGAATTGGTTGATACAGAAGGAAATGTAAAAAATGTAAGGCGGTCTAAAATGATCATTAGACATATACACATCAAATTATCAGATATTTTGTAGATATTTTAATAATAGGAATAAATTTTGTTACAATTTTTTTAAGTTCCGTACCAAGATTTTTATTTTTTAAAGTTCACTTATACGGTTCAAGCGGTTAATTGTGAATTATTATTTTTAAGAGGCAAATTGCTGATGTGACTGTTGGGTATCAGCTTGAATTAAGGAAGCAAAAAAATAATACAAAGTTCTTCAAATCATTGCCTTAGCCTCAACAAAATTAATCAATGTACAAAAACTATAATTAAAAATGATATTTATTTTATATATTGCTGAGATCTATTATATGCAATATCTTAAGTATAATAGACTTCATATTAAAATTAGTTGGTAATAAGTTTAGTACCACATCTAACATTAATATAAAACTTTTATAAATTTACTTTTATTCTAACATATTATTGTAATTAATATAAAGTTTTATATTTATGTTAGATTTGATACTAAACTTATTACTAATTTTAATATGGGATCTGTTATACTTAAAATATTGCATATTAAATAATAGTTCTCAACAATACTTATTTTCTTTATGGTCACCTTGGAACGTATCCCCATGATTCCATATAAAATGCCATCCTGTATTTGCGGATTGTTTATTAACGGAATTTTTACGGAACGCATCCCCCGCGATAAAGGGGTTTTACTGTATTTCATATTTATATATCTGTTTTGATGATATCATCACTGTATATTTTATGAACGAATAAATATATAGTAATTATAATTATCTATTTGAAAACTTTGAAAACATTTCTTATTAATCATTGATCATAATTTATATATTAGTAATTTATTTGCTTGCATATTTAATTGTCTTAAGGCACGATGCCATGCACCACTAGCTTTATTAATCATGGCACTTTGTGCTCATTCTTTGATGACGTGCTTTAACTTGTTCAACTTTTAAGGTGAATTGTTTCATTGCTAAGATACTTTGCGACTTCTACTATAGCCTTAATATTTTTGTTTGTGTTGAAACATGAAAACATCGCATCAAAAAGAAAAGATACGTATTTAATTGTGAGGTAAAAATATTTTTCCATTTTTGTCAAGAATTTCAGAACTCAGTATTTCCACAGTTTGAGATACTCTGACATATTACGTAACTGATCATGTTTTGAATGTCATGCTTTCAGCACATTAGTTGGTTGATTCGGAGCTTAATGTAGGCTGTGAATATTACAACAAAGTAAATAGTATTTACTATAATATCTAAACATTTTTCACGTTAATTAAAATTGTTTTAAACTTAAGATGAAATAATTTTATATTGTTATGTGAAGACACTAACTCTGTCAATACTCGCGTGTTATAGGTTATGTGTCAAAATATTCTAGTCTTTCTTTAGTGCTTTTGGTTTATTTAATTTAATGTGATATCTTATCTACTACTAGATATTAATGTTTTCCATAATTAGAAAAACTTTATATATATGTCCTGTACAAGACATTTTGAAAAAAAATATTTTTCTGGCTCGAAAATATGTAGAGGTTATTATTTGGTATATCCGTACATTATTATAAGATTTTTTTATTTAATTGCTTCAATAAATTATTTAGGTTTTTGGACTTGGAAATAAAACCTACGAACATTACAATGAAGTTGCAATTTATGTTGATAAACGATTGGAAGAGTTGGGAGCAACTAGAGTACATGAGCTTGGACTTGGAGATGATGATGCAAAGTAAGACTGATCTTCAAACATCCTCTAATTACATTAATTTAATTCTAAATTTAAGACTGATTTGACAATTTTTATTTTTTCAAAATGCCGATGTGTTTAATATATTAATAATAGGAGAAATCTATTCACGTTCAGTTTGCTTATATATTTTGCATTGTTTTTATTTTTGCTGAATTTTAATTATAATTGAGCATGTTTTAATGTTGTTCAAAATTAGTATATATTTTTTTTTACAAGTTTGATTAATATTTCTGGTACTACACTAATACATTTAAAATGTTCCATTTATTGATTGCAGTATTGAAGATGATTTCATTACCTGGAAGGATAAATTTTGGCCAGCAGTTTGTGATTTCTTCGGAATTGAGAGCACTGGAGAAGATATTCTGACTCGTCAATACAGACTGTTTGAACATAAAGATGAACCAGTTCCACCAGAAAGATTGTTTACAGGAGAAATTGCACGTTTACATTCTTTACAGAACCAAAGACCGTGAGTAAAATGATTTAATATGAAAACTTTGAAACAAATTTGAGGTATGTTTTAACATTTTATGTCTGAATGAAGTACATGAAAATTTATTGATCTTATAGACCATTTGATGCTAAAAATCCTTATCTTGCACCAATGATCCTTAAACGAGAATTACACAAAGCGGGTGATAGAAGTTGCATGCATATTGAGTTTGATATTAGTGGATCGAAAATGCGATATGATGCTGGTGATCATTTAGCTATGTATCCGGTGAATGATGAAGATTTAGTATCCAGGTTGAGTCAGATAACGGGCAGTGATTTAGATACTGTAAGTGATATTGTTGTATTTTATCTTCATTTTAGCAGACATACAATACTTAAAAATTATTAAATTAAAAATAAAATTTCAAAGTTATTTTGTTTTTTAGGTATTTTCTTTAATTAACACGGACACTGATAGCAGCAAGAAGCATCCTTTCCCTTGCCCAACAACTTATCGTACTGCACTAACACATTATTTAGAAATTACTGCAATTCCGAGAACTCATGTCTTAAAAGAACTTGCTGAATACTGCTCTGATGAAAAAGTGAGCATTAAATATTGTTTAATGATTATGAATTCTTTTTATATTTAAGTCTAATACAAATAATATTTAATTTGGTAGCAATAAAATTTTAATAACGTGATCTTTTTCTGATAATTTTAGGAAAAAGAACAATTAAAATTAATGAGCTCAACTGCTCCAGAAGGAAAACAATTGTATCAAGATTGGGTTGTTGACCAGAACCGTAATATTGTGCATATTTTGGAAGATCTGCCATCATGTCGTCCTCCAATTGATCATCTGTGTGAATTGTTACCTCGCTTACAACCACGTTATTACTCAATTTCAAGTAGTGCTAAGGTAATTCTTCAACATTTACTTGATAATGTGAATAATAATATTAATTGTAATATTTTGTCATAATTATAACTTGATAAACATAATATCTATTTCTTTAGCTGTTTCCTACCACAGTTCATATCACTGCTGTTCTAGTGAAGTATAAAACTCCAACTGGTAGAATCAACAAAGGTGTTGCAACATCTTGGCTGGCCAAGTTCAACCCCAGTCCTGAGAAACCTCAAGTTGTGCCTATATTTATTAGAAAAAGTCAATTCAGGTAAATTATTTATTACATTATATCACTTTTATCATGCTTAATTGAATCAAATTCTTCCAGACTGCCAACCAGGTCTCAGACTCCAATTATTATGGTTGGTCCTGGTACAGGTTTGGCTCCTTTCAGAGGATTTATACAAGAAAGAGATTTGGCCAGGCAACAAGATAAAACTGTTGGAGATACTATCTTATACTTTGGTTGTCGCAAGAAGTCTGAAGATTACTTATATGAAGAGGTAAAATTTATCATGATTGTCCATTATTTAAAGCAATTAATGTTAATTCAGAACATTATCTTATTTAATAAAGATAAATAAATATGGTTTTATTGCAAACATTTCATATAATGCAATAATTTTATATATTTGTTATAGGAACTTCAAGAATATATTAATAAGGGCACTCTTAAAATTCATGTTGCATTCTCAAGGGATAAAGCTGAAAAGGAATATGTCACTCATTTACTAGAGAGAAATGGTGATGAGTTATGGAATGTCATTGGTGAAAATAATGGCCACTTATATATTTGCGGGTATAAATGTGAATTATATATTTTTTTAAATTTAAAACCGTGCCCATTTAACTATTAATTAATTTTCGTAATGTTGAACGTAATAGAATATAGATTAAAAAGGATTAGATAATGACCATAATTTTATTGTGATTTAGCCATTAAAGTTTTGTTATATTTTTCAGAGATGCCCGGACTATGGCAAGTGATGTTCGCAACATAGTTTTGAAAGTGATTATGTCCAAAGGCAACATGAATGAACAACAAGCTCAAGCTTACATCAAGAAAATGGAAGCACAGAAAAGATATAGCTCAGATGTATGGAGTTAACGCTTTAATAATGTAATATAACCAACATATGGTAAAATATGTATGATTTATATGCAAAAATGCTACTTGCTAATGCATAATAGCAAATATTTTTATAAAATCAAATTTTCATGTAAGCAAGACTATATTTATAATTGCGTGTGATATGTACATATACATATATGTATACTTGACAAGTTATATGTTGCACTAGAAAGATCAAATTTGAGATTAAGTAACAGTTATCATGTTTTACATTTATTCATTAGTAAGTTTTTATGATTTATATAATCACATAAAAAATATGTTTTTGTGGTTATATATATTTTATTTACTTACTGTAATACACTTCAAATATAAATTATTTTATTTATTAAATCATTACCTGGGGGTGCAATAATAGGTTTATTAACATTTTTTTAAATGTGGATAACTTTATAAGTAACTGACAATTGGCACACTGTTACAATTGTGTAGTAAAATGTACTTGCATTTTAAATATTTTAAAGAAATTTTATATTATTTATACAAATAAAGTTTTATAGTTGACATTCCTGTTTAAATTTTCAGTTGCAATGCGATACTTGCATTGTACAACTTTCTCAAGAATGCATTGAAAAGAATTGTAAAATAAATTGTATTGTACATATTAGATTGTTATAGTGTTATAATGAGTTTTAAAATGTATCACTTTTGTAAGGTTTACATTGGTTTTATATAAATGTTTATAAGCGTAATTGGTTGATTTTTTATTTAAATTTGAGTTCTAGACGAATATTGTATCTTGAATTCATAACTTAGTGTTACAACTGATTTTTAGTGGTTAATTAGTGATAAAAAAAATTGTTTTACAGTGTGTGCTTTCCACAAATTATTTCCTTATGAGCTGCTCTACTCAGCATTTCAAAAATTAATGTGATTCCTCATACAATATTGTACATGTTTTTAAAAACTCCACACTTAATGATAATTGTATGAGAAAAAGAATATTTAATACTCAGTAAGTACCAATTCAATTCTATATATGTAATTATTCACAGGTGGGAACAAAATCTTCATCAAAAATTTATTTTTAAATATTTTTGGTGAGCAATGTATGATAATGGTTGCTTAAAACATTCAATTCAATCCAAAATATTCCATTTTTTTATTTAATTAGTTTCTTCAACATTTTAAATTAATAATTTACCACTCCATCAAATTTATAAGGGAGGTAATAAATAAAACAAAGCAATAGATTTTTCTATAAAGTTTATCAGAGTAAACATAACATTTCATAAACAGATGTGAAAATATTTTATTGAACACAAGTCATAATTATGTTGATTAGGATTAAAAATTTAATATACATTTACAGCTTAAATTAGTCAGTGTGAAAATATTTGCTAATTTATAAAGTAAATGAAACATTTTATACACACTTGTTATAAGATTAACTTACTAAAAAACATTATATTTAGAAAAACCGACATGATGGCAAATGTGATAACAAAAATACAAATGTTAAAAAATACGCAATTCATTATTTTCAAATTAGTTACCTACTCTATCTTAAATATAAAAATATGTGCTGCAATAACAAGCCCTATGATACAAGATTCAAAATCATGATCATGATACATTATAAGATCTTCATATATATATAATGATACATTATCTATACACAAGACAATTTTGAATATCTCCAAACAAGATGACTGAACATTTGCAGCTGTTACTTTTGTTAACTTAGGCAGTATCATGAATGCCTAAACGGAAGATGTCATGTTGCAAGAAGAATGATGTACCCAAAGGTTTCAGAACAAATATTTGTGAATAGGCATGTGGAGGATCTTCATCACACTGCAAAAGTAATTAGATAATTCTTTAATAACTACTATTATTTTTAGTATCAGTTATGAGTTTGATTAGCCACATAACAGCAGATATATTTAATTTAATATTAGCATAAGTATTCAAAAGATTTTATAACCTATGTGAATGACTTATGATTCCTGCAGACAGTTAACATGAGAATGTTAAATTGGGTGAAATGCCTTGTGAAACAAAACATGCAAGTATTAAAAACATTTACAAATTGCACCTTGAAAATACGTTGTATTATATAATTAAACTAAAGCTTAATATTGAGCAATTGAGTTAGTCTTGTCAGAACTATGCAAAGCCAAGCAAATTTTACATAAATTGGTTATAAAAAGTCAATGACCATCAGACTCTTTGATCTCTTGTTTCTCAATAGCAGTTAGTGAGTGACAACAGCAAAATTAAATAAACTATTTTGCAACTTTGATAAAGGTGGTATAGGTCTGACAATCAAAAACAAGTCTAATAGATTAAATGTGCCTGCAAACAAAGAAGCATGCAGTGCCTAATACACGCCACTTGATTATAGGGAATAACCTTTACAGGCACACTTCTCAGAAGGTGATTCTATAACAGATCTATACTGAATCATGAAGTGCAAGTCTGAACATGTCGTGCTGAACAAAGAAGCTAACACCGATTGGCTTCAAGACGAATGTCTGTATGTAGTCGTGGGGTGGATCTTCATCTGTCTGCAGATTCCAATTAAAACAATGATTTAAGTCATTGATATCTTTATACGCCTTTGTAGAAATTCAAACAGTAAATGGATTTACTAATAACAAAAGTGCACAAATGATAGAATGAAAATTTTACCTGTAATCTTCCAAGAACATTTATTAAAACACCACCATCAAACATTGGTTGAGAATCTATTGCCGTTATAGCTCTGTTTATTTTTTGAAAGGTAAGACTCTGTGAAAACAATAATACACTTTAAAGTTCGGCAAATTATATTTTTAATGATTTATGAAATATTTTATTCATACGTTCAATTTTTCCATAATTTTTAAGGACCCTTGCAATTGCATTCCTTCAAACGTCATGAAGGAACTTTCAGGCTGCAAAATATCAACACCATCATTATATATCACGTAGAAAAGTAGCATATAATTTGCACGATTGTATACTAATATTTTTAAGTATATAGTACACTTTTATTTAATGGAAAACTTACATTATACATATTTGCTAAATTTTGTCTCTGGGCCGGGTCGTCAAATAATGCATAATATTGTTGAACGAATCCTTTTCCTATAGCCTCATATGCCGGATTTAACGTCATTTTGTTAGGATATGTTCTACCAATAATATATAAAGCACCTCAGGTTAATAATATAGTCAAAAACCTCTCATTTCACAATTATTTATTAAATCACAAATTATTTCTAGTTCTCGAGCTGTCACCGGAAATATCTCGAAAGCTTCGATTACAGACACTTGAGCGTGAAGTGCGATGTGGTTGCAACTTTCAAAAATTATTTTCAGATATTTTGTTCATGACATATTTTGTGCTAATATATTGTTATTAATATCTATGATTTTCATAAAGAAAAGCGCATTTAATTTAAATTGTATATATAAAACACAAATATAGAAAGTTATTGTTGTCAGAGATATAATATATTTTATTTTACCCTATATATATTTATATCATTAAACATTTTCGGAAACAATGGGATATTTAAGTTATTCGATATACAAAAATTTGTCTTTTTATTAATATAAATAAATAAATTATCAAACGATATCAATGTCCAATATATCGATATGTTCATTATTATTCTTCAGCTCAATCGCAATGTTGCAGCTGTCCGTAGCTTATGCCTTGCTTCAGTAACTGTCAGACAGTCAGTGTTCGAGATGTGTTTTCCGAACGTGTAGCAAATTTCTGTTTGAACACATGTGTAATGATTTTAATTATTTAGACGTACTAAGAGTTTTAAAGTTTTTATTTCTTAAACAATTTTAAGGTATGACTGCAATTTGAATATTCATCGTATTCGTTTGCTCATATTTGTATCGTTTATATGCACAACTATCCTTTAACCTTACTTTTAGTTTCAACTTGTATTATGTATTTTATATTGTTCCAGCTATTTATTTTAAATATGGGCCAAACAAATAGGGAAAAAGAAGAACAAGCGCTGTTAACTCATTCAAAGCCGAATCAAATTTTATCTGCAAGTGAGTACAAAAAAAAGATATCAACATCATAAATAAGTTTTTTTTGTCCTTTCATTACAATGTTATAACTTTTATTTAGACTATTCCTATAATTTATTCATGTTGGATTAGTAGATATATATATATATATATATATATATATATATATATATAACTGAATAGATTTGGATTTGATGTTGATATAATATATTTTATTTAGGCCTAAAAGTAAATAGTATGAGTTTTTAGAAATTTATTTAAAATCTATACGTTTCGGCTAGCATCTTAGACTTCATTCAGTGGCAATCAATTTAACTATAAAAATTAAAACTAAATAATTGATATGTTAGGAATTTCATAGAAAAACAATAATAATAATTTAAAAAAAACTTTCAGTTATTGTATCCTAATATAACAGATGAAAACATTATTAATCCATTAATACATAGTTTCGACAACTGAAATTTCTTTTAAGAATTTATTTTACATCCATACTTTTTGGTTAAAATCCTAGCCTTTATTCAGTGGAAACTAAAAACAATTAAATTGGAAGAAATTATAAAGAATGAAAAGCACTTACAATTTGTTAGTCATAGTGTTAAAACCAGAAAATTCAATAATCAATGGTATCAGGATATGGTAATGTACTACACTATGTAATATAAACAATAAACTTGTAATTACACAGTATCTCACAAAATACTAACTTTGAAAATCACAAAAGATATTGTGCAATATATGTGTTGTTCGTAAACTAGTTGAAGACATAATGGAGAAATGATTTTTTTTCAATATTTCTAGCAAGATTATAGCCAGAATCCTAGAAGGCTAGGATTATAGCCAGAACGTATGAATATAAAATAGATTCTTAAAAGAAATTTATTGATGCTATGGTTGATTCTTAGACTTTGTTAATACATATGTCAACATCAAATTCCGAATCACACAACATACATTTAATTACATAACATAATGTATATTTTATATAGATGTATATATATATATATATATATATATATATATATTAAATATAAATATAAAATAAACGTTAAAAATAATTAATTAAATTTCATTTTCTTTGTCATAATAGTGTTTGTAGAATTAATTTGTAGTTCAAATATAAAAAGAAATTTTATATATATACGAGGTCTGTTCAAAAAGTACCCGGAATTTTCGTTTTTTCAAAAAAATATTTATTTATTCGTCTACATTAATGTGGTCCCCTTCAAAGTAGTCCCCCCCAGATATAATACACTTATGCCAGCGTTTTTTCCAATTTTCGAAGCACCCTTGATATTCACTTTTTGATATGTCCTTGAGCACTCTCAGCGATTTTCTTCAATCGAGGAAAACCGCCGTCCTTTCATGGGTCTCTTCAACTTTGGGAATAGGAAAAAGTCACACGGAGCCATATCTGGTGAATTTTTGCACTTTGCAACACTTTATTTCATTTTTTACGCAAAATTTAATACAAATTCTTTGACTTTTCAATTCTTCCATTGTAAAAATCGCCGAGCTCAGAAAAACACGTCGAACCTTAGCGACTACCACAGACAAAGTAAACAGTGAATATAGCTGAAAATTTCATCATACTTTAGGGGCATGTATACCAACACAATAAAAAAAAAATTTTGACAATCAGACACTCCAGACCCGCGAAATTTAATTATTAGTAATTCCGGGTACTTTTTGAACACACCTCGTACATCCAAATATTATTTTTATCAGAAATTCAATATTTTATATTACGATGTAATACATACAATTATAACTAAATTTCTCATATTTTCTGCCCCTCAAATGCATTCCTATGTGTTATATTGTGCATGTATGCCCTTGTAAGAATGTTGCGCAATAATACTAATTACAAAAATGATTAGATCTAAAAAAAAGATTAAATGAATTGATGAATTAATTTATTGATATTTGTTTTAAAATGAATAAAAATCCAATTTTATTTTGTTCTTTTAATACTAAATAGTTTTCGAAAGTGTCTGAACATTTTGGCATACCTTAGAATGAATTGATGTATGTATGTGCGTGCGGATACAATTTTTCCTTAATATTTTGGCAATATGTTACTTAAGGGGCACAACTAGTGTAACCGCCTAAAAAATAGGTGATTTTTGGGAATTTATATTAAAAAAATACTTCATCAATCATTTCAATTTTAAGAATATATTCACACATGTTTTAAGAATACATAGTAAAATTTTTGAAGAAAAAAAATAAATAATTTTTAAGTTATCGTTGATCTCCAACGGCGCGAAAAAAAAGGCCCTTCACTGCTGCAGTGATTTCGGACTTTCGTGGATGAAATAAAAAAAAAATCTCGTTAAACTAGAAATATATTGTCTGTAAAATGAACTACGATGAAAAAAAATCAAAAATTGACAAAATGGCGGCGTTTCAAAAATAAAAGTCGAATTTTACCCAAAATATTGGTCGTTTTTGGACTGCCAAAATTCGATTTTTGATCCGATTAAAAAATCGATAGTTCATTTTACGGAGAACTATATAGAACATGTAAAAAAAATTGATAGTGATTGGATCATTTGTTTTTGAGTCATCGCTGCAGCAAATTCGAAAAATGCTGTTCGAGAAAAACGCGTTTGAAGATAAAATAATCGTTATACCATATACTATGTATAGTATGTATATACTCTTTTAAATGGATGTAACTCAAAAACTATTTGAGATATCGATTTGAAATTTTAATATGTTATTTTTAAAGGCGTAATCTACCGAAATATGAAAAAAAAACAAAAATCGATTTTTTTCAAATTTCACGCTAGTTGTGCCCCTTGGTATATTGATCTTGCCCCGCGAGTGCTCCAACTATCATCTTACTAGTGACTTAAACGGAATCGGAATCTTTGTATCGTGGCTATTATCAGACCTAACATCACTCTATCGAGTGAGTTCATGATGGAATTTGATCTGCCTCCGCCACCGTCTTTACTTCTGTATTGTTTGTTGTTTTTTTTTTAATTGTAGCTAATAATCCACAATTTATGAGCCGTACCGGAACAAATTTCCGTTGCCCAATTCTTTCAGTTTTAGGCTGCAAAACTTTAGGATGCAGTATTTGCCTACAAAATTGCATAAAAATTAATAGTTTCAACAAAAAATTATTCTGTTTAAATAATTCAAATCGGACGCTCCGTTATCTCAGAAACTGAGTTGTCATTTTGGGACTATTTGCCCCGTATCTTCGAAACGGCCTTCCCCAAAAACTAATCAGCACGTCTCCTGATCAATACGAATCGAACGTTTCTCGAATTGTTCAAATCGATTGTCCGTGTTCCGAAATCGTCTACGAACATTGTATCCGATCACACGGACATACATACATCTATTTATTCTTAGGTATTCCAAAATGTTCAGAAACCTTTAAAACGGTGAATATATGTAAAAAAATTTGTTTCCGATTACTATAACTTACCCTGCGGAGATTTAATGAATTTTCTAGGATATGTTTTGCTTCATTAAGAATATTTAACTACAAATACGATTATTTGCGATATATGAAATATAACTTATAATTTCGCTGGTTCATATTTTTGATTCGGCTGGTAATTTTTTTTTTATTAATTGAAAATATCATAGAAAATATTTTTTATTAAAATTTATTTGTTGTACAGATAATCCAAAAATTTTATTTCATTATTCTAAACTTGTTCGTAGTGCAGCCACGTACTTTTATATGGTTTATCGTTACATCATTCGACGGTAAATATCCGTCAGATATAAATATACGTTGGCCTACAATTTTGTTATTTGATTCACCGTAGGGAGTTGAATCCCTCCTAGATATATTTAAAATTATTATAATCAATCTTAACGTATACAGTTTTTATTTTTAAAATGCTCGGATCTAGTGCCCTTCCAGTTTCGATTATCAATTTTATGAAATTTGAATTATGCAGTTTGCTTGAAATATTTGAAAATTTGACATTTTTTATGAAATTTTCATTGCGTATTTTTATGTATTGTTATTGTGCCTATAGAGAATATTATGATATAACTATTAATTGTCATTTTTTGTCATTTGTAAATATTTGAATTAGCAGGTTTTATTACGGCTCTAATTTT
>NW_020536155.1:0-34914 GCF_003426905.1 Ctenocephalides felis | reverse complement strand
GTGTAACTGTAGGCCACACGTCTAAATATAAAGCTGTAAACGATATCTAAAATTGTATTCACCACAAATATGGATCGACGTCAGATAATAATAATAACAACAATCGAACTGCACCTACCAGCCAAATTATTAATCAAACGTTGCTACTTGGTTCGTTAAGTTCGGTGACGCTAGAAGAGTATCTTTAAAACGAAGCTACGCCGACACAATCAAAACAAGCAAACCGGTTTTTGCACAACATGTAAGTTTTTAACAGGTACTCAAACATCAAGAGGCTTCCAACACAAATCATCTTGTTATGCTTTTATCGCAGTTCTTATCGGAATTCAAATCAATGTTTCAACAAATGATGCAACAAAATAATATGATTGTGAACATGTTATCTACACTTATAAACAAAATTAAATAAAACTGGCTAAATTTCTTTGAATAGCAATATGGAACGCCAATGGGCTTAACGCACACAAAAATGAAGTAATTATATTTTTGTCATAAATAAAATAGACGTTTTATTAATTAAAGAAACGCACTTTACTAAATATTCCCACTTCAGTATTCCTTTTTACACCGCATTATGAAATGGACCAATTCAACAGAGATTATATTCAAGCGACTTCTGTAATAGTTCAAACATTACCATATGAGTTGACTATCTCCGCTGTATATTGTCCTCCAAGATATAATATCAAAAGGGAGCAGTTTCAAGAATTCTTTAACACATTGGGGCCCAAATTTTTAGCAGGAGGCGACTTTAATAGTGAACACCCAAATTGGGAATCTCATATTTCTAACCCAAAAGGAAAAGAACTTAATTTTGTAACTCAATATAACAACTTTGTTACAATATCCACATGTACTCGAGAATACCTGACTTACTCGATTTTTTCATTTCGGGCGGCATTCACAATAAATGCATCGAAGTTCAGTCAAATTACGACCTAAGCTCGGACCACTCTCCAGTCATTGCATCTGTGAGTTCAAATTTGAATCAAACACTAACAAGTTGTCAACTTCATAATCATAAAACGGACTGGGTGTTATACAAGAATATTATTAAGGACCAAATATATTTAAAAATGCCCCTAAAATACTCAAGCGATATAGACGGCGCATTGTACGACTTTCAACAAATTTTGCAGAATGCAGTCAAAGTTTGTACTCCGCAAAATTTCGTCACCAATAAAGGACCCTACATAACGCTAAGGATTAGGAAACTAATAGCTGAGAAACGTAGGATTAAGAAAAGATGGCAAACCACTCACTCGCTACAGGATAAGACTCTTTCAAAAGCTCTTGTTTTTGAATGAAAAACTCATGTCAAAAACCTTTGAAACGATTTTAACAAATTATTGCTAATTGTATAGACATATGAACCGAAATATCGGATAAATAAGATGGCGGAAGATGTAGAAGAGCCAAAATGTTGCAGTATATGTAATATTGATGTTAATGGAAAAAACATTATTGGATGTGAAGGAGAATGTAATGGTTGGTTCCACAAAAAGTGTGCGAAAGTTACTAATGAACAATATAAGGTTATCAGCACAAGAAACAATATTAAATGGTTTTGTGACACATGCTCAAAAAAATGAGGTAAGATATTCGCATGAAAGTAATTTGAAAGAAATAATAAGTGAGCTTAAAACTCTAAAGAATGATATTAAAATAATTAAAGATGCAATTTCCAGTTATGGTACAATATGTAAAAATAATGCAACAGAAAATAATAATAATAAAAATTATAAAAATAAAGACATAATAGACCCAAATATGCCGCCAATAATTGTAAAACCAAATAATAAACAGAACAGCTATGAAACTAGAAACTATATTGAAAAAAACATAAATCCAAAAAACGTAAAAGCAAAAGTAAGATCAAAAAACAACATTAGTAGCGAGGGTTTAATAATTAAGGCCTCAACAATTGAAGAAACATAACATTAGCAGAATATAATGATACAAAAAATTGGAAGCGAATACGAAATATATATGAAGAAACAAAGAAATCCGCGACTTATTATAACAAATGCTCCAAGGCAATATATGTACGGCACAGAAATAATAAATGAAATGATAGAATATAATTACAATATAAATAACACAGATCAAATTAAACTAATATACCAAAGGAAATCACGAAAAACAGAAAATTGGATTACATATATCGTAACATCTGACAAAACATACGAAAAATTGTTAGAAAATAATGTGAATCTAGATGTTATAACTGTCAGGCCTATGGACACAGGGCAGCAGAATGCAAAAACAAGATGTACTGTGCAAACTGTGCGGATGAGCATAACATAAGAGATTGTAAGATCAAATCTGAGAAATGCATAAACTGCACAGACGCCAATGTAAAATACAAATCAAATTTTAATACGGTGCATAATGCTAATGAAACAGAATGTTCGTGTTATCAACACAGAGTCAAAATGGTAAGAATGTCGACGAATTATAATGGATAAATTCAAGAAAATGAATAAATATAACAGCAATAACAAGAAAACTTAAGAAATAAAATAGATGATTTAGAAATAATTATGAATAAAAATGAAAATTGCCAAATTTTAGTATTGACAGAAACTTGGATATACCAAGAAGAAAAAGAATACTTCAATTTAAAAAACTTTAGAGGTATTTACAAATGCAGAGAAAAGAAAAGAGGAAGAGGAAGAGGAATAGCAATATTCGTAAGAAATGAACTAAACTGTACTGTCATAGAAAATAATAATAAAAATAACATAGACCTATTGAAAATAGAAGTAACAAATATGAACCCTGTTATAAAGTTTAATGTTATATACAACCCTCCGAATAATAATAAACAGGATCTGATAAATTTAATAGAAAAAAATATGGAAGTAAATGGCAAAAATACAATAATAATAGGTCAAATAGTTACAAAGATATTATAGAATCATCAGAATACAAAATAATAAATAATATAGATAGCCAATACGCCACAAGGGAGACTCAAAACACTAAATCCATAATTGACCATATTATATCTAATTATAAAAAGAAGATTAATATAGAAATAGAAGACACAGAAATATCTTATCACAAAATGATAACAGTATTTATACAAAATACGCCGAGAATCAAACCAAAAATGCATAAAATAACAAGATATAGCATAGATTTAGAAGGACTAGAAAAGACAATAGCTTATAAGTTAGACTGTAAAATAGTGGATGAATTAGAGGATTTAATAAAAATTATATAGGATGCAGCAAAAGAAAATAAGATCAAAGAAACAATAAGAGCCAGAGAAGATACCTGGATAACAGAAGAAATGATTAACTTAATGAAATACGAAAACAAATTTTACAATAATTTAAAGAAATGCAATCTAAATGAAGTAAGCAAATATAATGCCATAAAAATAAAATATAATAACATAAAAAAGATATAAAAAATATGATCTACAAAACAAAAAGACTATACTAAGAAACAAAAGAAAAAACAAAAAAATGTGAAAGTGACTCTCAAAAAATATGGAAACTAATAAATAAAACATTAGGAGGAGGAAAAAATAAAAATGAATATAAAGAAAACATTGAAAAAACACAGCATAAGGATAAAAATATATTTCTTACAGAAAAGGAAGGCATTGCGGAGTATCTCAACAAACATTTTGCTGCAACTATAAACCATCAATGCACAGACCTAAAAACAAAATCCAAATTTTTGAATTAACAGATGAGAAAGAAATAAAAAAAAATGTTGAAAATCTGAAAAATAACGCTGCACATGGGGAAGACAGGATAACAGCAAGAATCACTAAAAAAATAATAAATCTAATAGCTCCACTACTTGCTGTTTTAATAAATAGATACATAGAATGTGGCGGTTTTCCATCATGCCTTAATATGGCTACAATAAAACCAATTTTTAAAACAGGAAACAAAATAGATCCAAATAACTACAGACCCATAACAATGACAAACACATTCACCAAAATATATGAAAAAGTAATAAAAGAAAGATTACTTAATTTTCTCATTCAAAAAAATGACAAAAATCAATATGGTTTTTTACTGTCATCAAATACTCAAGGTGCATTGATGGATTTTACTAATACCATAAGTGAGCACCTTGAAGAAAATAAGCATAAAGTAGCGATATACATAGACTTAAAAAAACTTTCGATACGGTGGATCATAATATATTAATTATGAAACTAATAGAGCTGGGATTAGAAGGTTTGTCACTTAGCATTATCAAAGATTTCCTATCAGAAAGACAAGTAAGGACCATGGTTGATAACGTGGCAAGTGACAGACGCAAAGTAAACTGTGGAGTCCCACAAGGCTCAGTTCTAGGACCTTTACTGTATCTCATCGATACAAACAATCTTCAAGAGACAAAATTGATGGGAAAATACATCCTATACGCCGACGATACTGCCATAGTCTCTCTATGCAGACAAAGATGAAAAAATATTAGAAGAAATTATTAACAAAGACATAAAATTATATTCTGAATGGCTAATTGAAAATAAATTAACGATCAACATTGGAAAAACTAAGTATATACATTTTAAACAGAAAAAAGTAAGAAAATTACTAAAACAAATATTAAAATAAATAATACAGAAATAGAAGAAGTGGAATATATAAAATACTTGGGCCTTGTGATACACGAAAAGCTAACATGGACAAACCATATAAATGAAATTAAAAAGAAGATAGCGGCATTAACAGGAGCTTTAAAAAGAAACCATTCTTTCGGGAAAACAATAAGATATTGATTTTAAAAGTACATATAATACCCATAATTTTATATGGAATAAATACTTGGAGTCGAACAACTGAAGCTAACTTAAATGATATACAGAGAATAATTAACAAAGCCATAAAAATATCGTATAATCTTCTACACTTTACACCCACTAAATACTTATAAACAGAAACAAATATTCATTCACTAAACAACATAATAAAAATAGAGAAATGCAAATTAATACACAAAATGAATTATAATGGAATAAAACAAGTACAACAAAAGCCACAAATCAAGATATATATGAACACTACACTAGACAACACAGTAATTTTCACATTCAATATAATAGAAAGAAGAAATTGAGAGGAAATGTCATATTGAGCGCTAGTAAAATATATAGTATTGCCAAACGATATTAAGATGACCAATGATAACGACAAATTTAAAAGAAAAATAAAGAAATATTATAAGGAAATTGAAGATTGAATAGATATTTTAATTATAATAAATCTTATAATGTAGTAATGAAATAGACAAATGATATGTATATATAAAATAAGAAAATTGTTTCATAATCTCTCATACCAGATATCCCTGTCTGACTGAGATATGAAAATAATATATAAATAAATAAATAAATAAATAAAATACTAAATGGAATGAATAACTTATTGAGAACTAAAATTAGTGAAATGATCAATACTAACTTTACTAACTATGTTTCCAGATTGACTAGATTTGATAACAGCTTATGGAAGCCACTATCTGACAGAAGAAGACCTGCAACTAAACACCCATCAATAAGATTAAACGCTTCCGATTCTTGGGCAAGAAGTGACTCTAAAAAAGCAAACCTGTTTGCTAATTATCTATCATCTGCCTTTTCGGTTAATGATATCAAGTCAAATTTTAATATTACTAATTCTGAAAACACAACCTCAGACCATAACAAAACTAGATTCTTTACCGTGAAAAAGAAATTCAACGTCTTAAAAACAAAAAAGCTGTAGGAATAGATTCAATTTCAAGCTTAATGCTTAAAGAACTCCCTTAGAGAAGGATTTATTTTACTTACCTACATCTTTAATGCAATTCTTAGACTCAATTATTGGCCGATATTATTCAAAACCTTGTAGCAACCCTCCAATTGACCACCTCCAGGAACCACTGATATTGGATTGGATATAAAACCCAGACCTATCATCGAATAATTCTCACTCACTCTCCGCTTATCGCTTGTATTATATGTAGTGTAAATAATAAGTATAAATATATATTATTATCAACATTTGTTTACCTACATAATTGGTGACCCGACAGACAGTTTGTGTTAAACATTCGAAGTGAACACATCGATTGCGTAACAAAATAAACACACAAAATAAAAATCCAGGCTTGCCTTGTGTACATTTATATTAAAACAGTTATTTTAATAACTATATAATGGAAAAACACACTTCTATTTAACTTCAAAGTAATTGAAGGATTAATTTCGCCATTAAATGCTCATTTGTGGTTGAAAGGAATTTTAAATAGTATTTATGAAGATGTCAGCTGTATATACGAAATATCCATGGAAAATAAGGTATTAAATGTGAAATTTAATAATGAGAAAATTATAAATAAAATTAAAAGTAAATATGAAACTAATATAAAATTTAAGTCCGATAAAAATCAGTGTTATGAAATTGAATATAGTGAACCTAGGGAACCGCCCCACAGTGGATAAAACTGTTAAATGTACAATGGGAGACATCAGAAGAACAAATAAGGAAAATAATGTCAGAGTACGACAAAATATTAAAGTACCAAGAAGATATATGGACAGGAGAAGGCTTTATAAACTGCTACACTGGAAATCGAACCTTATTAATAGAAGTAACAAAAGAAATTCCAAACATGATTAAAGTGAATGGAAAAAACACAACGATAATAATTAGAGGACAACCAAGAAAATGTTTTAAATGTGGAGAAACAAGCCACGTGAAAAAAGAATGTACAATGAACTCAAAAATAGGAGAAAGATTAAAAGATTTAGTGAAAAATAAACCAATAGTGAATAATAATGAAGAAAACATAATAGATAAAATTGTTGTTACCCAAAAGGAAAAAAATGAACAAATTAGAAAAAATGAAGAAGAAATAAATAATAAAAAAGAAGAAAAAATAATAATTATAAAAAACAAAGAAAGTTCTAATTATATGACTGAATATAAAAAAACAAAACAAAAAGAAGAAAAGGAAAAAGGAAAACAAAGCATAAATGAAACAGAAAAAACGCCTATTAGTAATAAAAAAATTAAAATAACAACCCCAAATACAGAGGAAGTAATGAAGGATATAATTGAAAACATGGATATAAATACGCCAATTTCTTCAATGAATTGTATTCTACAGGATTCAGATATAGATATGTCAGAAGAAGACAGATCACTATGAAACACCTAATCCTGAAATAAATAAAGAAATAACAAAATTAAAAACTATATAACTTAAATTTCTTCTTAAATTCCTTTTTAACAACACATATTGATGAATAATTATAAAATCAGAAATATTGCCACAATAAATATAAATGGTATTAGAAGTTTAACGACTAAAATATTACTGAAAAAATTTATAACAGATAATGACTTAGATATAATATTTTTACAAGAAATAAATGAAAACGATTTAAGATTTTTTAAACCATATGAAGGTATAGTAAACATTAATGAAAATCAAAGAGGTACAGCCATATTGACAAGACCAGGAATTGAAATAAAAAATGTAATCCTTTATGAAAATTTTAGAATAATAGGTGCTAACATAGATGATTTAAATTTAGTAAATATATATGCCCATGCCGGTAATGGTCAGCGTCCACAAAGGGAGAAATTATTTGAAGAAGATATAGCCAGTGTAATAGGACCAAACAAATCTAATATCATGATCGCAGGCGATTTTAACTGTGTATTAAATGCCAAGGACCAAAAAGGAAGAACAAATTGTAGTGCAGCACTAAAAAGATTGTTAAACCAATTAAAATTAAAAGATGCGTGGGAGTATTTAAATAAGAAAGATAATGGGTTTACATTTATTAGGGGCGATTCAGCTTCAAGATTAGATAGATTTTATACTGACACTTTAATAAAAAATAGAATAGTTAATTGTAAAGTAATTGCAGTAACCTTTTCAGACCATAATGCGGTAGTTCTAAAATTGAAAGTTGTGACATCAGTGCCATTTTTTGGAAAAAGTTAATGGAAAATGAACACAAAAATACTTAAATCCGAAGATTTTGATAATTTATTTAGACAAGAATGGGAAAAAATTGTTAAAATTTCATCATGTACGAATGTAATTGATTGGTGGCAAAATAAAGTTAAAAGCAAATTAAAATACATTGCAAAAAATTTCTCCAGACAAAATGCAATAGATTTCAATAATACAATAAATTTTTTTGAAAATGTATTGAAGGAGGCAATTGTAAATTACAATAATAATGGTGAAATGTGGGAAATAATTAAAGAAACAAAAGCCACAATTAGAAAATTATATGATACTCGTAACGAAGGAATTAAAATAAGATCAAGGACCCAAACAATTACAGAAGAAGAGCGTATTACTACATATCAAATTGCAAAGGAAAAAATCAATGGAGAAAACAAATTCATTAAATTGTTACTTAATAACGAAAATATTTGTTTAAAAAATTCTAAAGAAATAATTGTAGAAATGGAAAGATCATACAAAAATTTCTACAAAGAAAAACCGATAAATAATAAGGAAATGGATCTCATACTAAGGAAATATAATAACATAAGCATTCTTTCTAATGAACAACTAAGAAAAGAAATTTCGGAGGAAGAAGTAAGGGAAGCGATTAAGACAAGCAGCAAAAATAGGACACCTGGAATAGATGGCATTCCGTATGAATTTTATCAAAAATATGAAGACATTTTAACACCCTTTTTAGTTAAAATATTTAATGAATTTTTAAATGAACCAGAAAAGATAAATAAAAAACTTAATGAAGGAATAATAATATTAATTTCGAAAAAAAAGGATCCAAAATATACAGACGATTATAGACCAATTACGCTTTTAAACTGTAATATGAAATTATTTTCAAAAATTATTTCAAATAGAATAAAAATGGCTGTTCAAAATATTATTAACCAGGGGCAATCATGCTGTATGGATAAAAGAAATATTGTTGATAATTTAATAACTGTTAGAAACTTAGTGGCATACCATAATATAAAACATAATGAAAAAGCATCTTTGATAAACATAGATTTTAAGAAAGCCTTTGACATGATGTCACATGATTATTTGCTGCATGTACTAAGAAAAATATCAATTCCTGACAAAATAATCAAAGTAATAATGAATCTTAATAAAAACGCAACTTCACGATTACAAATAAATGGCAATATATCTGATTATATAAAAATTGAAAGATCCGTCAGGCAGGGATGTCCTTTGTCGATGATTCTATTTGTTATTGGTTTAGATTCTTTACTTGAATAATTGAAAAATAAATTAGAAGGTCTAAAAATAATAACTAAAAATGTTAAGATACTTGCTTATGCTGATGATGTTACTTTAATAGTTAAATCAAATAGTGAAGAAAGAAAATCCTTAGAAATCATTAAATCTTATTGTAAAAGTTCAGGAGCAGAAATAAATGAAAACAATATCCACATTTTTATCGCTGGTATGAGTTGGGTAAGAGATTCAGAAAGCAACATACCAGATACGTCAAAAACTAAATATTTGGGAATGATTATATCAAAAAATTTAGAGTAAATGATTAATGAAAACTGGATTAAATTAATAAATAATATAATATAAGAGTGACATTAAATAAGGAATTATCAAGACGACTAAATGTAATTAAAAAAATCTGACATATAAATGAATTTGCCTTAGCAAAATTATGGTATTTTCACAAAAAATTGAAACTATAATAGGTTATTATATCTGGAATGGTTATAGAATAAGAATTAATAGAAACCAATTAAAATTGAAAGAAAACCAAGGAGGTCTAAATTTAATATCAACTGCTGAAAAATGTAAAGCATTACTCTTTAAAAATATGATAAAACACATCATAACAAAGAAAATCAACACAGGATTTTTAAAACTTTGAACCAATAATAAACATTTTCCGAAATCTATTAAAAAAGAATGGGTAATCATAAATGAAAAATATCAATGGAATCTAGAAAATACTACAACTAAAGAAATATATATAAAACTAATTAATGATGAAAATGCTTGATACTGCTAATTGTACAAAATGTAATAGATTTCTTAACTGAGTGCGGTGAAAATAAAAAGATATAGAATTGGATGAAGCATAGACTGAAATTATTAAAAATTAATCTAAATGAGAAAGATCATACATTAATAAAATTCGATATTATGAAAAGATCAGAAGAAGAAAACAACATCATAATATGGATATTATCTCGTGTTCTAAATATTATATATAATGGAATTGAAGAATTAACAATAATCGAAAGGAATTTAAGAGAGAAGCGGAACGACTATATAATAAGAAATAAAAATAAGAAAAATTCATTCATGTACAAAATTTTGTAAATTATAATGTAGATATTTAAGAAATAAAATATAATTATAATAAAAAAGACGGATGATCACAATAGGAACTGTGCCCTCATGGTCGATGAAATTAGCATTTCCGCAGGCATCGACTATGACGAAAGTAAGGACAGCATCACTGGCTTTGAGGAAGTCTTTGAGAGAAGGCCAAATAATTATTGTATATAATATTGTAGCTACGGTGTGTGTTCAACATGCCACAAATGTAGCTATAATAAACATGTTGCTCGAAAAGACAAGGGCACAGCTTTTTAAGGATGCTAGAGTTGCAAGCTCCAAGGTTTTCTTATAGACAATAAAAAAATTGAACAACAATGAACACAATAAAAAAAACATTATGAATATAACCCGAAACGTCCACATCGTTGAAGTAGCTTCCAACAGTTGAGCTGCTGATAATTTTCACACATTTGGCACAGCAGTCTTCTATATTTTTGGAAAATATAAGAATAAATATTATATAAAAGGAAAATTTCTGAACTAATTTCGATAGTTGGTTGTATGATATGTGTTGTGTGCTGTGATGCATGCTGTTGGGTTTTTACAGTTCAATTATTGCTGATATGCTTATAAGCTGCTGAAAGGGATATTTCAGTCAATGTCACAAATCTAATACAGCTCAACAATCAATCACAAAACAAATCCACTTGCTCTGGCCATTATCTAAATCTAAACTACCATTCCTATCACCCCAAATCGACTAAGATTGCATCCATCATCAACCTATCCGATCATGTCATCCTGCTTTCTCATCCTTGATTTTAGGAGAAAAATCTTGTATTTTCTTCTTTGCAAAATAATTCCTATCTTCTACATATTTTGTGTTCAATTATAAATAATAGGTTACCCTTTCGTCGAAGGGCAGCTCACAAAGCAAGTTTTTCTTTGTCCCGATCACGGCATAATATTATCACTACACAACCTCCTAATCCTGATTCTAAAAATTCATTAATTTTTAATTCTTTCATTTCTCTACCTTACATAGATCGCCGCTTCCACTCTTGAAAAAAAATTATCCGTTGGTTTGAAACTGGTATGATCGGACCTACTCTTTCAGACTTATCACTAACCTTAAAACTACTACTCCTACATCCCACATGTCTAACGTTGTTTATGTCTGCAAAGGATTTTGGAAAATGAACTGCCAAATTCTCCAGAATCAAGAATTTGATAATAAATTCCAAGGAGAATGGAAAAAATTAAAGAATCGTTAAAAAAATATGAGTAGAATGGTGGCAAAAACACGCGATAGAAGAAAAATTAAATACGTTGTAAAAGATTGGATAATACAAGAAATATTTGATTTAAAAACAAATACAATAAGTTTCTTTGAAGGAGTTCTAAATGATGCTGTATCGCATTATAAAAATAACGAAGAAAGGTATGAAACGATCAGAGAAACCAAAACCATAAGAAAATTGTATGATATAAAAAATGATGCAATTAAATAAGATCAAAAACACAAACTATAACAGAAGAAGATAGATTAACAATATATCAAATAGCATTTACCTACGAATACAATGCATTTATACCTGTGCTATTGTAGTATACATACTAATACATACTAATTATATTAAATAATTCTTGTGATTGTTATTGTGTTAATAAATTTTTGCATATTATTTGGACTTCTTAAGAAAACTAATTCAATAAATTTTCATATCTTAATTCGCACAGTCTATTCAAAAGATTACTTAATAAAATACTAGTATTTTGTAAGTCATTACTAGTATGTTGTAAAGTTTCAGAAATAAAACTAACAATTTGAAACAGCGAAGCAAAAAATCTGAAAATGATTTAGGTGATCATATTTATAAAAATCTAGCTATTAAACTTACGCGTCATGCAGACAATTCAAGTAATAACAAAAACAAATAATAATAGAAATGCTATAAATATAACTATAAAAATTCCAATTTTCGATGAAGAGTGTATAAACTGGATCCAGCAACAATTGTTGAAAAGAATATTAACTATTATCGGATGTGCAAAAGCTTTGCTTAGTGAATTGATTGCTTGGGCTTGCCTAAATATTGCGACAGAAATAAATTCTCTTAAAGCGTTAGCTCACATGTTGAAATTCAATACCTTTCGATAACAAAAGGAAATGCAAACTACGTTAAAATTAGTCAATTTTTTGAAAGTTGTTTTACTTTCTGCTTGCGCTCGTTGGGGTACGCCTCGGCTTGGGGGCACCGTATTTTTGATACGGCTGATACGGCGGTAGTTACGCCCCTGGTTGTAAATACATTAAATGATTTTCTTATAACTTATCATTAATTAAACCAATCATGTATTAAGAGATTGTTTCTAAACAGCAGATAGATGTGTCGTCATTGATCATCATTTATATTTGTTAAATTGTAATACATATCATGTTATTAAAATGAAAATACATCTGTATGAAGTGAAGTTTACAAAGTTATGGTAACAGTGGATTTTACAAATCTTGTATTACAGAATACAGAATATATTCAGAATAAAATACAGAAGAGCAAAGCGCGCTTTTTAGGTTAAAAATGGTGCGCCTAGTAAATAAGTATTAATTTGTGTTCATTTTATGGTTATCATTGAAACAGTGCAGAAGAAGAAACAAGAAAATAAAATGTCCCCGTAAGTATACATACAATTTATATATTTATGTACATATAGAATTTTGTATGTTAAGTAATTAATTACTTAACCTTCACTGGGCATTGTTAATTTATTTACTGCCTAAAATTTGGCTGTTGTTTGGACGTCAAAATATACGATGGAGGTTCCATCTAAATGGTTGATTGTGGAAAACAATAATACTGAAAATATTACTGAAGTGTGGTGGCCTCCTTCGCATATTAAGTATTGTATTTCGTCTTTAGCTGCGAAGCAAACTTCAGTGCATAAGTCAGAGTGGGTTAAAAAATATAACTTTTGTCGGGTTTTATGGCGAGAAATAACTTTTAAATATGAAGTATTGAAGTGTTGGAAGCTATCTTAACTACGATATTTGTTCTAGACAGTCGACGAGAAAGCACGCCGATGATTCTGAATATACCTCGCATGAGGAATTAGGCAAGGGGCATAGAAAAAGCAAGGCTGCAGTTATATCTGAATCAGAGAGCGACACATCTGATAGTGAAGGTAATAAATTACTACATTTTCAAAATAGATCAATATTTTTATATTATTATAATGTACAGGTGCAGCTGTAGCAGAGGTTCCTGACCTCATTGACTGGAAGTTATAGAGGTCCAATTCCGGCCTCAACGTAAGAGGTAATTTTATAAAAAAAATCATGATTATATAAAATATTTGTTTTTATTTTTAAACAAATTTGTTCTTAATGCAGCTACTACGAGCGGAGGTGTGGCTGAAGCTCCAATGCATGGAGTGGCTGAATCTGTTCCAAACCGAGGAGAGGAAGCTGCTCCAATATATTATTAATATTGAATGTGAGTAAAATGTGACTCATCGTTTATGATGTTTTCCTAACATCCATTTCTGTTACAGCTCTCCTTAGCGGTGGTTTGTCAGCTATTGACTGCAAAATGGCTGGCATCAAAAAAATACTGCACGATATGAACAAACCAAGTCAATCTGATTTGGTGGACTTGTCAAAAACGAACAGTTTTGATCTAATTCTGCCTCTCTCTGGTGTAGAGTTTCTCCAATCATTGGAGAAGAGGTTAAAAGAAAGTGAAGAATTGTGTTCAGAATATGTAAGTTCTATTGCAAATATATTGATAATACACACACACAAACATACGTACATACATACATACATACGTACATATATATATATATATATATATATATATATATATATATATATACTAGCATACCCATCCTCGCGTTGCGATGGCCCTTATTAAAATCCACCTGATTGAAATTTGAATCCGTTTGACAACCAACATTTCAAACCTTTAGTTATTAAAAATTAATATCAATCCAAAATAAATAAAATCCACCTAATTGAAATTTGAATCCGTTTGACAACCAACATTTCAAACCCATACCAAAATAAATCCGGATTGAAATTTGAATATGATGGATCAATAAATAAAATGATATATATATATATATATATATATATATATATATATATATATATATTGTAGAGTTTCGAACAAGAATCCAAAAATAATACAAAATAAAAAACAAGAAAAGTTTTAATAAACAATTTCTTTATTTAATTATTTGTTTACTGTCAACGTTTCGGAACTAGGTACGTTCCATCTTCAGGACATCTGTCAAGAAACATGAACTTGATGAGATTTAAGCAAACAATATGTTTAGGAATAGAAAATAGATTTTTCTTAAATAATAAATTAATTGTAACAAATAATAATGTACAGAAATATGATAATATGATCAAAATGAAAATGATAAAAATAAATGAGTGGATTATCAGAACAGGATATTAAAAATGATAGAAATTTTTTGAAAGTTATGGAAAATTTTTTTAAGAAAGGATTAATGATAAAATTGAATTAATTACCTGTATGTTTGAATATACGTTAGCACTTTTTCACTAAACAAGAATTTTGATAAAAAATGAATTTGTGAGTTATTTTTCCGCCGAATAGTTAACTTTTGTAAATCAAAATTACTAAAAGTGTTGTCTTTTTTTAAAATTAAGAGAATGAGACAACATGAACTAAGTGTGGTCCACCATAAACAAAAAATTTCAAAAGTACCCTAGTACAACACTCTATAGAAAACGCCCATTCATTTAATTTCACTCCAAAGATTTTATATCATGAAAGTTGCATCTTTAGGAGATTATTCGCGGAGAGTTGTCTTATTCTCATGAATGTTTCTAACAGTGTCAACATTAGATCAGATCACAACCTATTACATGATTCATATTTAAATTTTTTACACTTTTTGACAAACAATTAATATCGACTTCCTTTTAAGTTCAATAATTTAAGTATTTACACCCTGACATGAAAAAAACACACACATACAATCTCACAGTTCTCGTTTCAAGTGTTTACACGTGTTACATATGAACCACCAAATACAGTTAGTTCGTTTCCAAAAGCCAATAGTATAACATCGAATACAATATTATTTGTTTTCAAATAATAATTTAAAAAAAAAGACAACACTTTTAGTAATTTTGATTTACAAAAGTTAACTATTCGGCGGAAAAATAACTCACAAATTCATTTTTTGTCAAAAATTCTTGTTTAGTGAAAAAGTGCTAACGTATATTCAAACATACAGGTAATTAATTCAATTTTATCATTAATCCTTTCTTAAAAAAAATTTCCATAACTTTCAAAAAATTTCTATCATTTTTAATATCCTGTTCTGATAATCCACTCATTTATTTTTATCATTTTCATTTTGATCATATTATCATATTTCTGTACATTATTATTTGTTACAATTAATTTATTATTTAAGAAAAATCTATTTTCTATTCCTAAACATATTGTTTGCTTAAATCTCATCAAGATCATGTTTCTTGACAGATGTCCTGAAGATGGAACGTACCTAGTTCCGAAACGTTGACAGTAAACAAATAATTAAATAAAGAAATTGTTTATTAAAAACTTTTCTTGTTTTTTATTTTGTATTATTTTTGGATTCTTGTTCGAAACTCTACAAAATATACACAAATCCAAGACTACCATTCAATATATATATATATATATATATATATATATATATATACTAGCTGACCCGACAGACGTCCTGTACACATATGTCTATATTTTTTTTTTTTTTTTTTTTGAACTCAGTTTTATTTAGCAATCAGAAATACATAAAGATTCCTATGAGCTAAAATGACAATATTTATGAGTGATGCCTAAGAAGAACTCCAATGAGAACTTCTCAGTTTTACAATTAGTATGATATATTAGACCTAATCTAAGACTAAGTCTAAGGGCCATTGTCGTTTCAACCTCCTAATGCCAAAAGGTTGAGTAACGTCAACTATAGAAGGATTCAAATGTGAGTCCAGTTTGCGCTTATATTTTTCCTTAACTTCTTTAAACGTTAATTGCACCGTTTTCATATTGAGGTCGCTGTGAATGGTCTCATTTGTCACGTACCACGGAGAATTAAGAATTGAACGTAAAATTTTTGACTGAGTTCTCTGCATTATAGCTATATTGGATTTGTAAGCACATCCCCAGAGCTCAATTCCGTAGGTCCAGATTGGTTTAATAATCGATTTATATAGCAGCAACTTATTTTCGACAGAGAGCTTCGACTTTTTACGCAGTAGCCAATCAAATTCTTTTATTTTGATCATTATTTGCTGCTTTTTTGTTTTTATATGGCTTTTCCAAGTAAGTCTGCTATCTAAATGGAGACCAAGATATTTCACTATGTTCTGTTTCGGAATCTGGACGTTATTTAAATAAATTGGAGGACACGTACCCTCTCTCAGGGTAAATGTGATATGAACTGATTTGGTTTCATTTATGCAAATCTTCCATTTAGCAAGCCACATTTCTAGTTCATTGATAAGTTCTTGCGTTTGTCGGGAAGCTTGATCAGCACTGTGATTACTGCTTAGTATGGCAATATCGTCAGCGAATGTAGCAATTGTCAGATTTTCAAGTAATGGGAGGTCCTTTGTGTATAATACATATAAGAAGGGTCCAAAAATACTACCTTGTGGAACACCTGACATTATTTTGTGAAAATCAGATGTTACTTGATTTACTTTCACTTGAAAAATCCTATCTTGTAGATAGGATTTTAAAATCCCATAATACCTGGATGGAAGGTATGTTTTAATTTTATATAAAAGTCCTGGGTGCCAAACTTTATCGAATGCTTGTCGAACATCCAGGAAAACACCACTACAAAATTGCTTATTTTCAAATGACTTGAGTACAGTGTCAATAACCCTGTGAACTTGCTGTGTGGTCGAATGTTCACGTCTAAAGCCAAATTGATGATAGGGGATCCAATCTGAAGGAAGCTCGTTGTTGATTTGGTCCAAAAGGATCCTTTCAAGCAGTTTAGATATTACGGGAAGCAAGGATATTGGTCTATATGAAGATACCTCAGTCAAGTTTTTCCCTTTTTAGGAATCATTAATATTTGGGCAGTCTTAAATGATTTTGGCCAATACTCTACTCTTAGTATGGCATTAAATATATAAGTTATTAAAACAATCGTTTTCTTAGGAAGTTCTTTCAACGCCCTTGCTGTTATTTTGTCAAAACCAGGCGATTTTCTTGTATTTAACATCTGGATTTGAGAGTTGACTTCTTTGGGTTTGATAGGTTTGAAAGATTGTGAAGACTGTAGAGGTTTAAGCAATTCTTCTTCAATCTCTTTATCAATGGTGGAATCAAATGGTTTAAAAACATTAGACAAGTATTTAGCAAATAGGTGCGCTTTGTCTTCTTCACTTCTTGCCCAAGGATCATTAGCACTGTTTCTAATAGGTGAAGAAAAGAATTTAGGCTTCTTCACATTACTAGCTGCTTTCCATATCGAGTTATCTGATCTGGATAGATTATTAATGTACTTTTCAAAATTTTCATTTCTGACTTGCCTAAGTTTGCTTTTAAGTTCTCTGCAAAGTTTATTGTATGTATTTTTATCGTCAGGTCTATGATTTTGTTGCCATTTAGCTCTAGCACGTCTTTTTTTCCGAATAAGTTCTTTGATTTCCAACGGAATATCTTGGAATGCAGGTGATGCTTGAGTTTTAGGAGTTGCTTCTTGAATTGAAGTCTTAATGTGTTGAAGCAAATCTTCAGTAGCCTTGTCAATTTCAGCGTCGCTTTTGAGACTGATATGTAAATTTGTTCGCTCTTTCAAAACTTCTCGAAATGTTTCCCAATTTGTATATTTGCTATGTAATATATTTGAATTTATTTTTTGTATAACTGTTATTCCTATAGTTAAAACAATTGGAGAGTGATCTGAGGATAAATCGTATGATGGCTTAATATTCATCACGTTCTCATTTATGTTATTCAAAATAAAGAAGTCGAGCAGGTCTGGTATTTTTTGAGGATCACTAGGCCAATATGTCGGGGTTCCAGTGGACAGAAATGAATAATTATTATTATTTAAGGTTCTCAGGAGCTCATTACCCTTGCTTGTGATCAGACGTGATCCCCAAGAAGTGTGCTTGCAGTTAAAATCACCACCTACAAGAAATTTCGCACCCAATTGATGGAAAAACTGTTCAAAATCTGTTTGCTTGATATTATGTCGTGGAGGGCAGTACACTGCTGAGATTGATAATTTGTAAAGATGCATACTGACAAGTATTGTTGTTGCTTGTAGGTGTTCTTTTTGGTACGGAGGAAGTTCGGTGTGAACTATTGTATTTCGAATAAGTATGGCTGATCCTCCATGAGCCGTATCATCCGGGTGATTGCAATAGTGTAGTGTGTAATTCGGAATCTTGCAGAAAGAGAAACTAGTAAAGTGGGTCTCGCTTATTAGCATTATGTCAATGTGATTCAAAGTGAGGAAAGTAGTTAATTCTAGCTTGTGCTGTAGGAGCCCATTGGCATTCCAAAGTGCAATTCTTATAAATTTAGCCATTACGGATTAATTTTATTTAATACAGTTGTTAGCAGGTTTAAAACCACACCATTTTGATGAATTAATTGATTAAACATCTGTTTGAATTCGTGCATGAACTGAGCGAAGCTTGCAGATATGCCTGAAGCAGACTCTGGATTAACGTTGTTATTTAACGCCTGTGCATATGTTCGAGGGTGACCTTGATTAGCGATCTGATTTGGATTTAGATTCGGGTACAGGTTAGTGGTAATAGTTGGATTAACCGTATGTCTGTTGTTGGATTTTTGGTTTATAAACGTTTGTGGTGTATTATGATTCATTTTTGGAAATTTTTGATTATATACCTTCTTATATGCTGGGCATCCACGATAACTAGCTGCATGATCTCCGTCGCAATTTGTACAAAAATTTAATACATTTTGGTTTCTTGCAGTCTGATGTAGTATGATTGTTACCACAACGGGAACAAGTAAACGGCTTATTGCAGTAACGTTGAGTGTGACCGAATTGTTGGCATCTTTTGCATTGCACAACGGATTTATTATAGTGTGGCGGTTCTATACGAATTATGTTGTTAAGAATCTTTGTTACGCTGTATATGTCTTTGTTATTTTTTGCGGGTTCAAGATCAAGGTAAAATAAATTTAGTGGCTTTCTAGTTTCTCTGTGTAGTATATTTGTAACATTTCTTACTTCATGACCTATCCTCACGAACTCATTCTTGATTTCTGCTATATCTGTGGTATGATGTAAATACCTGATTACAACACGATACGCCCTTTCCTCTTTTAGTTGATAAGTATGATGAATAACATTTGTTGCACGCAAATGTTTAGTTAGTTTTCTGAAAACATCAGAATTCTGACACATTAATTTAGTTACATTATTATTTAAGGAGCGGAAAGTGTATTGTTCGATATCAATAATAGTGTTGATTTCGTCCATCATATCTTTATAATTGTCGACGCCGTAAATAAAAATCGGTGGAGGTCTCTGGTTGGTTGTTGAGAAATCATTATTATTGGTAGTATTGATAATAGTGCTTGGCTATTTAGCGGTTCGAATCTATTTGACAGAGTTACCGGAGTGCTATTAGTATCATCAGATAATTTACGCTTCTTACTTTGTACAATTTTTTTTGTTGTAACAAGTTGCCACGAATGTCTCGGATTAGTTGTACAAATATTTTCCGTATTGTATGTTTGAACCTTAGTTAATTGTTTGGGCATATTTTGATTTTGACTACATACCAGCTTTGAAGCAGTCACTGCAGGGTCTTGTGAAATGCATTGAATAGCTTCTTCAATATTGGCTACTTGCATTAGATCGACGTCCATATTGGTATTTGATGTTGAAATATGCTTATTAGCAGACGAAAGTTCTGTTTCCTTCAGACGCAATTGTTCATTGACATATTCAGAACATGTTAGTGAATCGTCGTAAAGCACGTTATATGTTTCCGTAATGGAAAATTTGTCCATAGTGTCCCCCGCAGGGTGACACTTCTCTAAATTGTGTAAAGTTAGCACAGTGATTTGTCAAAAATTATTTACACAAAAACACTGATTAATCACACTGAAACTAGGTATAAGAGCACTAGACACTCACAGCGCGTGTTTGATTTGCCATAAAATCAATTTTTAATATTTATTATGGTTTTAATCCGCCAAAAAATTACTTTAAATAAACTAGGCGAAAATCAAATGGATGTCTATATTAAAAAAGTATTTAACTTTTCAATATCATTCAACTTTTTTTTTAAACTATCCATAAATAAATTTAATTAATACAATAGTTATATTTATTTTCAAATGAACAATTTAACAATATTATATTCAGGAATGCAATTCCAATAATTAATGTTATTATAATTAATATTAATTATATAATTAATCTTAATTAATATAGTATATAATTCTTTTTTTATTTTAAACTTTTAATGTAGTAGAGTTTATTGTAACGCCAAAGGATATACAATATTCTTGGTGAGATTATTAGGTGTATAAATATATAAATTATTTGGGTTTCTGACTCTTGAGTAAGCAACATATAGCTGCCCGTGATTAAAGCACGGATTTTCTAAATTTGTACCGCAAAAGTTCATTATCTGCCCTTGTGACTTGTTTATGGCCATAGCATATGCCAAACGTATAGGAAACTGCAGTCTCTTAAAAGGTATTACTGATTCCGAAGGAATTAGTGGTATTCTAGGCAAAAAAACAACATCATCTTTGATTTTCCGCCCAGAATAATTGCCTCTATAATGTTTCCCATAATTTTTGTTATTGCTAATCTTGTGCCATTGCATAATTTTGGGGCATTTAAATTTCTTAATAATATAATTGGAGAACCAACTTTCAATAGTAATTTGTGCGGCGGCATTCCTGGTAAATCAAGAGAATTTAAAAATTCGACTGGATAATTGACGATTTCATCAGGATCAATAACAGTATCAACTGATTTAAATGTGAATTCATATCCTGGCAGTATCTGTTGTATTTTTAAATTCATTTCGTCTACATCCAAATTCGTTGCTCCTAAAATTGCTCGTTCTAGTAGCCACTCATGATCTTTATGATTATGCTTTAAATTTGGAAAAATATTTTCTATTAGTTTGGCTTTGCTTTCAACCATATTACAAAAATTATCAGGGAATTGAATGTACTCTGTATTTTCATAAAAAGTAATTCTGCCATTACCAATATCCAATAATTGTTGTGAAAATTTTAACCCCAGTGCATCATTTAGACATTGAACACGAATGTTAACACACTAAGATAGAATTTCTTTACGTGGCACCACAGATAAGACTTTTTTAAGCAGGCATTTATTTCATCAGCACGCGTCGCCCGTGGGATAATGGGCAATGTCTGTATGAAATCGCCAGACAGTAGCAATAGGCAGCCACCAAAAAGACGATTATTATTTTTTATATCTTTCAGCGACCTATCAAGAGCTTCAAGCGAATGCTTGTGCGCCATAGTACATTCATCCCAGATGATTATTTCACATTTTCGCAAAACTTTCGCCATTTCTGATCTTCTTTATGTTGCACATTGCTTCTTGGTTAACAAGAACATTTAAAGGTAACTTAAATGCCGAATGCGCAGTTCGTCCTCCTTCAAGTAATGTCGCTGCAATTCCTGATGAAGTTATTGCCAACGCAATATTATTTTGCGACCGCACACGCGCAAGAATCAGTGAAATAATAAATGTTTTGCCAGCGCCTCCGGGCGCGTCCAAAAAAAAAGAATCCGCCCTGTTGTGCATCAATCGACGTATTGATTTGATCATATACACTTTGTTGCTCGGCAGTAAGCAATATCTCATTATTAGCAACAAAAGTAGCTAAAGCAGTTTTGTCAAACTGGTGTTCACGTTGAACATCGCTGTTCATGATATCTACTACTGCTCGGCTCGGTGCTGACATGCCAAATTGAATTAGCGACATGTTCGAAATTTGGATACAAATATCTTCAATCATTATTAAGTCTTCGTTATATATTTGTTCTGAAAATTCATGATTATTATCTTGATTATCAATTTTATACCGATGCAAAATATCCTCACTCATTGGGTCTTTATGTGTATTCCACAGTGCAGATGCATTTGATGGAAAACATGTTGTTAATATTATTGCAAATAATTGTTGAATTTTTGATGTGCAGATGAAATCAGTGCTGCATCTGCAAGAGTCATGTCCCATTGATTTATCATTCTCCAATAAGTGCAACTCACGGCACGCATCATAAAAAGTTTCATATAAAATTCCATTGACTGTCCTCAAATTTTGGAATGATCTTGGTCCTATACAATCTACCCAAATTGTTTGTCATATATATGCCTTCGAATCCTGAAACAGGAATACCTCGTTTTCTAGGTACCCAATCTTTTAATTTTTTATTCCATGTAAAATATTTAGGTGTATCTGTATATAATAATGTTCTAGCAAATCTTCCAGCAATATCTGATCTATTACAAAGTTTAAAAAATACAGTTAGAGTAGTCTTCGGAGCAGTCAAGGCTTGTTGTAATATATTGTTTTCTGTAAAGTATACCCGCTGACCGTTCTTCAAATGCACAGCCAAATGTACCACAGATCGATTCCTTTCATGTATGGAAAAACCAAAAATACGCCAGATAGCTTCATTGCTGCTGACGTATCTCTACCCATTTGATATCGAGTTATTTCATCATTCTCATTAATACTTTTAATTGCAAATATCGCTTTGTCGCTCCCTTTATGAACATATTTGCATATGTATTTTATTGACTTCACCGAGCTGCACAGTTTGGCATTTATATGTGCTTTATAGGTTTTGCATAGCAAAAGCAAATAAGGAACTACCCATCGATTATCAACATCTATTACCCCGGCATTCGACAGTCACAATTCAAAACATTGTCCACCATTGTCAACGTCACGTCGCCGATAAGCGGGATAACCATCAATGTCGGTGATAGTATCGTTTTGAAATGATTTTGGAAAATATTTTGTACATTTTCCATTCACCGTGCATGGTGACATAATAATGAGAGTACCGCATGGACCATGTATCATGTTAGTAGTTATAATATCAAACAATTCCTCATCAACATTTTTATCAGGAATTTCTGCTGAGATAATATTGTCAATCTCTACAGAATGTACCTTATCAATTAACCACAACAAAATATGTGCATGGGGTAAACCTCTTTTCTGCCATTCTACTGAGTATAATCAACAGCGTGTTTCACCAAAAACAGATTGATGCGTTATCAAATTCATCAATTATTTAAACTTCTGTTTAAAAACTCGTGCAGTTGTATCATGCCTATCCATCGCTGTTTGTCCCGGCATCAGCAATTTTTTTATTTCATCCCATTTGGGATTGCACGTAAAGGTAATGAACAGATTAGGTCTGCCATATGCACGAACATAAGCCATAGCATCTTGAATGTACTCCTGCATATGTCGCGGACTTCCAATATAAGAAGATGGAAGAATATATGCAGTACCAATATGACTAATATCATTCATTGCATCTACATTACCAAGTACTGCATCACGCAAATGTATATGTTCCTCGGCGCGGAGTTTGGCTTGATTAAACTTTATGAATGTTATTTTCTTCATTAGCTCGAATCATTGATCGGTAGCAGTAAAAGTCCATGGCACTTACTTTTTCGGCAAGTTCTGCACATGGAATAAACTATATTAAAATTATTTTAATTATTATTATTTGATTTTTTTTTATAAAAATAAGATTTTTACGTGTATTTGGATCCCTTTGTTTAATATTTAAATGGTACCCATCTTCACCTTTCCAAAATATCAATGCTTACTGCAAAGCATCATAAGAACGATGACTGTCCTGTATTATCTGCATGGTATTATCTCTCCGTTGTATACGTATATCACGCCCCTCACATAGATCACCAGCTATTACGACCGCGACTTCATTGACTGTTGGAACATTATATGCGCCAGCATGTTCTCCAACCGGCACTTTGTCTGCTCTAATAATAATAGCGTAATCATCGTTTTCTAGTCTACTTGAAAGAGTCTTAAAAAAATGCAACAACTGGTTATGGTTTTTAAAAAATATTTCTAAAGAGTTCACAATATCTCTTTCCTTCTAAGCTGTATGTGATTAAATTCGCATCGCATGTTTGTTTGTCGTTCATCATCGCCCATAAAATAAATCTGCAAGAATTTCGGATTCACATCAGGCATGGGAAACAATGAACCGATTTGGTGGTAAACTTGACCTTGTATCTTAAATGTTGATTCGAAATTTCGACAATCTTCATTTTCAAATACTTTCGTAGCACCAAATGACGTCATCTGAAAACATGAATTAAATTTGCAAATTTTTTTCAGTAATATTTTTGATTGATACGTTGTTCCATCTAGTAGAGTTTTTAAAGATTCCGGTGGTGTTGTTAATTTTGTCAATATAATTTTCCCTGATGCGCAAGATAAACCTGCTGATTCTCCTTTGAATTTTAGAGCATGGCAATGTTTACATGCTTTGTCCATATTACCAATGGTTATTAAGGAGTGTGATGAATAATCAATTTCAGGATCATAATTAAACGCCAGGTGCAAAAGTGATGCACGTACCAATGCTCTGTGATTATTGACTCGTCGTTGATTATTTTCTCTAATGGCGGCGGTCGCACCTCGTTGCACCTCTCGATTTCTTAATGCCATGTCTCTCTAAACTTTCATTGGCACGTGTATTTCCTACTTGCTCTCTCAAATTCATATTGTCCATCATATGTTGTTCATGGGTCCTATTCAATCTTCGTTCATATATTGCTCGAGCTTGCCGAGTACGTCTTCCAAAATTACTTGCTCCTCTGCGAATTCGTGGCATCGTGGCACGATAAAAAAAAAGCCTGAATATTATAACCCGCTGGATAATGTGAATCACTTAATCTCACTCTCAAATTCTACTAAAACTATAACTGAAAAATACCAATATCTTCCACTAATACTGTATTATAACTGATTATTATTAAACCGCTTATTTAAACTATCATTCTCACATTACACATCAAAAACAAATTATATTTATCGCCAATTAATCAAGATAACATAGACTATCCTGGACTCTACTTTCCCGTACATAGTCACATCCTATCAAGTTAACAGGGATAAGACACTCTTAGCGGGCGCAGAGACATCTATGGAACTAACTCGCTTTGATAATTTTATGATATTTAGTTTTAAAAAAAAATCTAGTTGTACATGGTTGTATTTTTTTTTTCTTAGAAATATTAACACAAAATTGAGCACAATATGGACATGATTTTTAATAAATAATGCTCAAGAGCGTTGACATTAACATTCATTATAATACATTTAATTCATTATATTTCATATTCATTATATTTATCTCATTCTTTTCTTTCAGTTCTATAGGTTAATGTTTGTATAAATATCGTAATATGTAAGTGTTATCAACATTTAAATTCGAATTATAAGTAAATTGATATTTCTTCAACTGTCATATCTCTAAATGAATATATCTATAGATAAAAGAGTATATGAATATATCATAGGTTTCCTCTCAATTCTCAAACTGATTGTGATTTTCTTTACCTATGCTGCGACTGCATAGTGCAATGAATAAGATTCGTATGGTTAGTTTAAGTTGTTGATCTTGAGTCAACGCATTCAATATTTAATGACTAACTTTCTATAATATTCAATTAAACATTAAGTATAATAAATAAAACATAATGAGTGACAAAGAATTGTTTCATGATTTTTTTTAAGAACGATTACCATCAGTTACATTTGTTACAGTTTGTTAAAGCTAAAAAAAAATAATGTCTTGGTATGTAAAATACCATCATTTATTAATAAAAAGTTTTAATATAGTACTTAATTCGTCAAGCACAATTTTATTTATAATCAATTTATGTAAAACTATAATGTGATTTTGACAGAAAAAATGGTGCCATTGTATGAATAGATACAATTTCTGGAAGACTTTAGAATTAGCAGAACATCTCTAGCTAAGTGCAAGATATCACAAACATACGAAGACGGTGAATATTAAAATAGAAATAAATATGACGC
Source organism: Ctenocephalides felis (assembly GCF_003426905.1). Taxonomy (NCBI): domain Eukaryota; kingdom Metazoa; phylum Arthropoda; class Insecta; order Siphonaptera; family Pulicidae; genus Ctenocephalides; species Ctenocephalides felis. Next base: position 8,495 of record NW_020536155.1, on the reverse strand, counting down.
AACAGTTTAGTAAAATAAGAGCATATCTGCATCAGGAAAATAAATGAATTTTATTGCCAAAACAAATCACCATTAATTATAATTTTAGGTACTAATATTTTCATAGGTTTGTGGGACATCAAACTGACAGCTATAGAGATTTTAGTGATTAGTGCATTGATGGTATTCTGAGTTTCATGTTTAAAAAAAACTCCGGTTGCTCGCCCGAAAGTTGCAACCGTGTCATTATGTAAAAATTTTTTAAAAGGAAAGAAGAAATTTTCAATACTGCGTTTTGTACAATTGATAAAGGGTAATAATGATGTTCTTACAATATGGACAAACGTATATGTGTATTCAAATTTCGCGCGGGGCTTATCTTTGCAATACAGAATGAAGTATGCTATGCTACTATGCGATTAGGCTTATTGTGTTTATGTACGTCCTGTTCCATATTGTATTTCAAGCAGACCACATCCAGCTAATAAATCATATTATATTTTAAATTGTGTTTTGGTTAATGTTATTATTTATTTTCTTTATTACCATAAAATTGGTCCATCTCACGGATATATAAAATCAGTGCACATTTAGTAGTACTATAACCAAAAATACACATACAAGTTTTGTTTATGCTGTACATGTGGGTCGACAACCTGGAAATATACATTCTTGGATTCAAGTTAGGTGAATATTAAAAACACTGCTTAATTCATGATCTGGAACATCATTTTCTTGTAATTGGAATTGGATTTGGCAAGTTATATCAAATACTATAAAAGCTATACCACGCCCCCAAGCCATTTGACACATAACCTCTATCTAGAGTTTGTTTACTACTACGTTCTATATCTTGGGATACATTGCTGAGGACAAATTAATTCAGGAACAATAAATTTTACTGGAATTTTGGACCACACACAGGAATTTTTTGGACAATATACAGAAATTCTCTGGGCAGCACACGATGTAGAGCAAGGTATTCAAGTAACAACCTGTTGCTGAGTCTAAATCTTATATATTATATACTCATTTTTATATTTTTTTCATATATATTTTGTACATTACTATTGTTCAAATTATTACCTTTATTTTGTTATCGTAAAGATATATCGTATACATTTTATAAAAGTGTACAATTCCATAAAAACGATTTACCAAATTTAAAAAATATTTGTATACCGCGATGCATTTTGAAACATTTATCTATTTCTGAGATAGAATACCACGGGTTTGCAGACGCATCTCTATCTGCATATGGCGCAGGTATATATATATTAAAAATTTTTACTCTAATAAAACTGCATCTACCAATTTATTATGCGCTAAAAGGGTAGCACCCGTAAAGAATATTACATTACCGCATCTTGAACTGTGTGCTGCCTTTATTATCTAAATTATATAAATATGTATGTACTAATGTCGATATCAAATTTAATAATTTTTTTTATGGAGCGATTTTACTCGCTACTATACTATTTCGTGTTGGCTTGGATCAAAACTGACCCAAGTCAATTAAAAATGTTTGTAAGTAACCGTTTAGCCGAAATTATTGAAAACTCTCCAAAATGTATTTGGAGACACATATCTAGCGAAGACAACCCGGCGGATATTGTCTCACGAGGTATATCAGCAAGTGAGTTGCAAAATTGTAGTTTGTGGTGGAACGGACCAAGCTGGTTAACTCTAAATTCTAATTGTTGGCCAAATAAATTAATAGAAAATACTGAAAATATACCAGATATTAAAGTTTTTACCATTTCTAACGACAATAATTTTAGTTTATTTTACACGCGTTTTTCCAAATTTTCCACGTTAGTTAGAGTAGTCGCCTTTATTTTAAGATGGTTGCCAAAATCTAAGTCTAATAGAGAATATTTAAAATATTTAACTATGAAGGAAATTCATAATTCTTCAAAATATATTATTTTACGCGTACAACAAGAGAGCTTCGGAAGTATTATGGATGGCTTCCGAACTTATCAGAACTTATATTCTAAATTAAAATCTTTAAATCCTTTTATTGATGGCGAAGGCTTGCTGAGAGTTGGTGGAAGACTCGAATATGCTAACATATCGTATGAACAGAAGCATCCTATAATACTTCCCAAGTCTCATTATTTATTTATTTATTTATTTAAATATATAGCCCACAGATTTCTCCAAGAGGACTCAAAAACACAATTATTTTACATAATGAATAACAATTAAAATATATACAAAATTACAATATACAGTTAGTAACATAAAATGCTTAAGATAAAATTATTATTATTATTATGTTACCGAATTATTTTTACGCGGCGAACATGAAAGACTTCTGCACGCCGGCACTCAAACCACACTTTCGGTTGTGAGACAAAAATATTGGCCAATTGATGGCCGCAATACAACTAAAGAATTAATTCATAAGTGCGTTAAGTACACTAGATTTAAGGCGGCGGCTGCAGAACAACTTATGGGCAGTTTACCAGTCGATCGTGTTAATGTGAAACGTCTGTTTTTAGCTGTAGGGGTAGATTATGCAGGTCCAGTTATGCTGCGGGCGAGTCGGCTACGTAAGGCTCCTCAAATCAAAGCGTACATTGTTTTATTTGTGTGCATGTCCACCAAGGCAGTTCATTTAGATCTAGTTACGGAATTATCGACAGAAGCCTTTATAGCTACGTTGAAAAGATTTGTTTCACGGCGCGGTAGGTGTTCGATCATTCATAGCGATAATGGCAAAAATTTTGTAGGTGCTAATAAAGTTTTAGCTGAGTTATTTAAATTGTTTAAAGCAGAAGAAAATAAGCGACCTTTAATTTCAGCCGTTACACAATTAGATATTACTTGGCAGTTTACACCTACGTATGCTCCACACTTTGGTGGTTATGGGAGGGGTCGATAAAAATAATGAAATCACATTTGCGTAGAGTGATTGGGTAGCATTGTTTAACTTACGAGGAATATGTTACATTACTTACACAGGTCGAGGCAGTACTGAATTCACGTCCTTTATTAAGTATATCGGATGACAGCACAGATGCGTCATATTTATGCCCCAGTCTTTTTTTAATAGGTGATATAATGACTCCTGTACCAGAACCATACAATCTATGATTAAATGAATTAATTGAATATATATATGAATATAATTATTATTATACACATACATATAAATATATAATTATTCAAAATAAAAATGTATAGATCTTGTTTTATTAAAAATGTTTTATAAAGAAATGTTCCATACTTATATGCAGAATTTACGAAGGCGCGCGGCGAGCAGTGCTGTTGCTAGTCGTTGCAAATCAGTGACGACTTACACGGGTGTTATATGAGCGCGAGCGTGTTCTTGCTCAGGTTTTTTCTACTTTTGGATGTGTTCTACCACATAAAATAAAACGAAATTTTGGACATTGAAAGAAAATTGAATAGCCTTTCTAATGATGCTAATTACAAATTAGTCCAAACAACCGCACTACCCAAAAATTCAAATCAAAAAACTATTTTCACTTTTTCATGCACTAAAAAATAATTATTAAACAATATTTGTTAAAAATAATATAGTACACACCGTTGTGAATAGAATGGCGTTATTTGTTTATCGATATCTTTTACAGTTGCGACAAAAAACGACTTTGAAAAAAGGGGCCACTTTCACACATTTTCAATGATATCTCGGCCAAATGATGAGCTACGGATTTGAAATTTGGTATATCGGATTTTCTCGAAAATACCTATAAAATTATTTAAATTATTATTAATTATTTAAATATAAACAGATTACGACCATGCGTGATCAATTTTGGAAAACATGGTCAAATCAATATTTAAACCAATTACAGGCCCGACATAAATGGTCAGACAGTTGTTCGAATTTAAAAATTGATAGTGTTGTATTAATTAAGGAAGACAATGCACCACCATTGCACTGGCAACTTGCCAGAATTGTAGACATAAAACCAGGTGCAGATGGTAAAGTTAGAGTCGTTAATATTAAAACTAATAAAGGAATCTATACTAGACCAATAACTAAAGTTGTACCTCTTCCGATAGAATAAATATATGAAATTCCATATCTTATAAGTTAAATTTAAATAATGTATTTTTCTAGAATGTTAGAATAGATTTTACTCAATTAGAATATATAATTTAAAATGAATTATTATTGATTACTATTATTATTTTTATACATTCCACTTTTCGAAAACATGTGTATCAAATTTAGATTACGATTATATTATTCATTTATGTATTTTAGGTTAAGTTACAATTTTGATAAATGTTAATGAAATATTTATAATTAATGTTAATAATGTAAATTTTTGGATGCTTTGCATCGCCCGGGAATATGGACAAATGTATTTGTGTATTCAAATTTCGCGCGGCTCTTATCTTTGTAATACAGAGTGAAGTATGCTATGTTACTATGCGATTAGGCTTGTTGTGTTCATGTACGTCCTGTTCCATATTGTATTTTAAGGAGACCACATCCAGCAAATAAATCATATTATATTTTAAATTGTGTTTTGGTTAATGTTATCATTTATATTCTTTATTACCAGGAGCAGAAAATTTAACTGGTATTTTTCAAAACTTTTGTCTAACAAATTGTATGTATGTTACCAATTATTCTTTTTTAGATTCTCGTTTAAATATAGTAATCAAGGAGCTCGCCAAAATGAGAATATTTATGGAAGGGTTCTAAGGAAAAATTACGAAATTGATTTTGGCAAAGCAGACAATGCCACATGTGGAAGATGCCGATCAATTTGGGTCAGCAAGAAATGTGATAAAATATTTTCCGCTGAAGACCATGGAGGAAGTGGAAATGGTGCAACAATATATAATGAAAAATAATTTGAAAAGTGAAATCGTATGAGAATGATACAAACTTCAGATATTATTTTATTTAAGTTATATTTTATACCTAATGTGATATCTTATTTTTTAATCGCTGATTAACTATTTTTTAGGTACTGTTTTTAGCCGGAACAGGCGGCAGAAGTGCGAAAGCTGTTACAGTTCATTTGTTGAAGACTATGTTCAGAGATTGTCTAGCCCTTTATCTAGACAGGAGGAAGAGGCAAACATAAATTTTGCGAGATGCTGTTGTGTGAAATTATCACTGGTATTTCATAAATACTTTTTTATTGCTAATAATAAGATCCATTTTATTAGTTTACTAATTTTATTCATTACAGACACAGTTCTTAAAAATATACCAACCGAGACAAAATTTGCAGTCTCAGAGGCCGCGAAGAGTTGGTTAAGACATGCCAATGAGCCATATATGAGAAATTATTTGTAATATTATATTATATACATATATATATATATATATATATATGTGTGTGTGTGTGTGTGTGTGTTTACATTCATTATTTTTAATTATTTGTTCTATGTTTCAGAAGAGAAATGCGAGCAGAAGACGTACCACAAATGTAATGACTTATTTGCAATATTTGAGAAATATACATTAATAAATGGCTTTTTTCCTTCTTAATATATTATCAACATGAATATTATTTTCAGCTAGAAAATACAATTTAAATATACCATAATTAATTACAATGCATGTCTGATTCCTATCCTACTTACGGACGGAGTATCCCGCGCAGGATAGCCGGCGGCTATCTCTAGGGGCGGACATAGTTACAGTTCAGGGATAAGCCTTGGACAAGCGGGACGTACCGTTGGATGGTTCTGCGGACGAAGAATGTCCGCATGCGGATAGTGTAGGGATGATCCATAAGATCATCTCGTGCTGTCTGGGTATATATTACATTTTTCTATTCATATTCTATTACATTTATTTTCTAGTATATTATATGTTATTCCAGTGAATAACAAGTGGTTAAGTTACACGATATTTCAAGAATTGCTTTCAAACTTTGATACCTCGTGTAAAATCATGTATGCAAACTCGGGTTTGAAATTAATTGTTCAAGTTTTATATAAAGTACCTCATTAACATTTGTTTTGAATTAATGATTTTGCAGTTCAATAACTATTTTCAGACAATTAGTTAACATCGTAACCTAAATTTTAGCCGAAATTAGACTTAACCACTTATTGCATTGTGAGGTGACGTCATCCTGTACAGATATTTCGATTTTTGTCATCCCAGTGAATAAGTGGTTAAGTTACACGCTTTTGGAAGGCATTCTTTCAAAGTTTGATTGTTTGTGTAAAATTTAAATAATTTAATGATAATTATTGAATGCTAATATTATTATAGAGAGTGTTGATGCAATGAATGACACTATGGCCGTAATTTTGCGTTACATTCAAGATGACCAGTCTTTGACAACACATCAAAGACGAACAATTGATGTGTCGTTGCACAAAAACATAGATCATGTTGCCATTGAAAACAATCAACGAGATGAATTCTTTAGAATCGCGCCTGAAAGATGACAGCGAGTTTTGCACAGAATTTGTAAGTCGCTTCTAGTATAACTGTTATGAACAATGTATTAAGACGTTATATAAGAAAATTCTGTTTAGTTTATTATATGATATTATAATTCATTCTGTATCTTGACAAGAACACAGACAGTTTAACAAGAATATTTGAAAGACTAAGAGAATCTAATTTCAATATTCAACCAGATAAATCTGAAATTTTAAAGCAAGAAACAGAATTTTTAGGACACATAATTAAATTACAGAATTAAAAAACAGAAGGTATAAAAAACCTAACTCAAATAAAATAAAATCAATTTTAGAATATCTAGTACCAAAAACAGTAAAGCAAATTAAAGGATTTTTAGGTTTATTAGGTTATAGAAGATTTATAGAAAACTTTGCCAAAGTAACTAAAGCCTTAACAAAATGTTTAAAGAAAGACGCGACAATAACTTTAGAGTATGAATATGTTCAATGTTTTGAAACTTGTAAAAATTTATTAATAAATGAACCAATTTTACAATACCCAGATTTTACGAAACCTTTTCTATTAACCAGACGCAAGTCAATATGCGATAGGAGCAATTTTATCTCAAGGAGATATAGGAAAAGACAAACCAATAGCTTATGCATCACGAACATTAAACGAATCAGAAATTAATTACAGTACAGTAGAACGAGAATTATTAGCAATAGTATGGGCCGTTAAATATTTTAGACCATATCTTTACGGAACAAATAATTACTGACCACAAACCACTATCATGGCTATTTTCTCTAAGAAATGCAAACGCAAGACTTGTTAGATGGCGATTACAACTTGAAGAATATGATTATGAATTTTTTACAAAAAGGGTAAATTAAATACAAATGCCGATGCTTTATCGCGTATTAAAACTGATAACAACTTTGAAGAATTAAATTATAACGAAATTATAGATTTTGATACAGATTTCCAATCTATAATAGCACAAGCAAAAAAAGAATTACCGAATGTCGATGAAATAGATTCGATAATAAATGAAGTTTTAGGAGATCAGATAGATAGCGAAGTCATTGAAAATGATAACGTTACTATTCATGCATCTCACGAAAACCCAATTTTAAATATCCCTATTTCACCAAAGCCTATTAATTATTATATCAATCAAATAATAATTAAAATCGTAAATACGAATCCAATGAAAACGAAACTACTAATTTGACAAAATAGAACTATAATCGAAGTTAATAATGAAAATATAAAAAATGATATAATAAAAATATTTAAAGAATTTACTACAAGTAATAAATCTTTTGCAATGTATAGTAATAATAATGAATATATTACCGATATTACAAACATTTTAATTTCAAATTTACACATTCATCTTTTAAATTAGTGATGTGGAACGAAATTGGAGAAGACGTATTTGACACAAATAAACAAAAATCGGTCGTAAAAACTTTTCACGAAGATTCAACTAATCACCGTGGGATTAACGAAAATGAAATGCGAATTAAAGAAAAATTCTATTGGCCAACAATACATATTGATGTAACAACTTATATTAATAATTGTCCAATTTGTGCTATACAAAATATGATAGAAATCCACCTAAACAAAATTTGCGATTTCTCCAACCGCATCAAAACCTTTCCAAATATTACATATGGATATTTTAACAACTCCATAAACAAAAATTCGTTACGATAATTGACACTTTTTCAAAATATGCTCAAGCATATCCAATAGTTACAAATGTTACGGAAAACATCGTAAGAGTATTAATGATTTTCTTTTGGTCCAGAATTAAAATCATCTTCCTTACAAGAATATTTAAAAATACATAAAATCAACATTCATTATATTACACCAATGCATCCAAATTCGAATGGTTCTATAGAAAGATTTCATTCAACAATCTCAGAACATATAAGAATATGAAATCAAGAAGCAAAATCCAAGTATTTTAGATTTAATGATTTATGCAATTTATGGTTATAAACTTATAATAATTCAATTCATTCTGTAACAAAATTAAAACCTTTTGACATAATTTCTGGTTTTCTATCAACTAGATCACCTTTTGAAATACATTTAGAATCGAAATTTTAACAAATTATTTAAATGATCATAA